>NC_057805.1:340244942-340351643 GCF_018294505.1 Triticum aestivum
TCATATCATTCTACTATTATTTAAACCGTCTCTTTATTTGCCAATCTGAAATGGTATAAATTGACAGCACACTAACCATTGATACTTATGAGTTCTTGATCTGTAATCCAGTGGTGTCGTGAAGCTGCCAACTCCTTCACAATGTCATTTCCTGCCATGTCTTGACCTGAACAATACCATATTGTGTTAATGCAATTTTAAACTGTGTCACTTTATTCGTCAGTAAGAAATGTGATGAATTGTCAGCACTGATACTTTTATGTGCAAAACCTGTCATCTGTCTGCTTGTTTATCTTTCAGAGTGAGGAAGATATAAGTGTTGAACAAGCGCAGTCTCATCATCTTGCTCAGCTGCTTGCGCTGCAGCTCCCCAGCAGGGCTAACCTTTCTTGAACTCTATTGAAGTGCTGTCGGTTTTGTATATTATTTTGTCGGCGTGTTTATTTGCACTGGTGGGGATCTTTGATGCCCAGTGTATGTAATCTGCTGTCTGCTTGTGCTTTATTATCATAGTGGCGAACTTTGATGCCCAGTGGATGTAATATGCCGTAATTTCTTTATTGTATAGTCTAGGTTTTTTCTTATTCACGATGCTGCAGTTATTTTACTGTATATATATCCTGTCTTCGCAGTAAACCGGCCAAACCGTAAAATTACGGTACATAATCGGGCCGTCATGCAATCATGATGTAGGTTGGGCCTGAAACGTGCCGAACAGCTCACGGGCCGGCAGCAGCCCGAAATGAACCCCGGCCCATGATTGTGCGAATCAAATCACGGGCTTTTAACAGGCCAAAATTGTCTCGGTCCTTGTTTGGCCCAGTCAGATATCGGCTGCGAGCAGGCCGGATGCAAACCGGGCCGTAGTTAGGCCAAACTATATGACGAGCTTTTAACAGGCCGAAATTAATATAGGGCCGAAATGTTAAACGGGCCCTTAACAGGCCAAAACTAATATCAGGCCGAATTACTAAGTGGGCCTTTAGCAAGTGGGCCGAAAAGCATAGTGTCCAGTTGACGGGCCGAATCTGATATGGGCCATAATTGAGCCCAAAGCCTCTTAAAGGGCCGGACCTGATCTGGGCCGTAATTTGGCCCAGAACATGGTAGGCTTTTAACGGGCCGGATCTCATATGGGCCACTATTAGGCCCGGAGCGTGGCAGGCCATTAATGGACCGGATCAAATATGGGCCGGCATTTGGCCCAAAACATGGCAGCCAGTTAATGGGCCGGCCTACTAGGGTCCTCAAAATCTTGTGGGCCTACAGCTGGGCCGGCCCATTAATGTCGGCGAAATCTCGTGGGCCTTTAGCTGGGCCGGCCCATTAGGATCCGCAAGAATCTTGTGGGCCTTTACCTGGGCCGGCCCATTATGGCACACAAAAATCTTGTGGGCCTTTACCTAGGCCGGCCCATTATGGCCCGCAAAATCTTGTGGGCCTTTAGCTGGGCCAGCCCATTATGGTCAACAAAATCTCGTGGGCCTTTAGCTAGGCCGGCCCATTATGGTCCGCAAAATCTTATGGGCCTTCAGTTGGGCCGGTCCACGTGTCAACATATCATAGGCGCGTCTCGCCCATTGGATGAGTGACACCTGTGCCAACGCGGACCTAACACGTGTCTCCTCCAGCCAATGATGATTTTACACGTGGAAAATCCCCATTGGTCGGGGCTGGTAACGGGTTATCGGATCCAAAACCCGACCCGATAGCTTAACGGCGTTCCGTTACGGTGCATGCCACGTGTCGGTCACCCTTGACGAAAGCACTCCTGTGACGCGCGATTTATCGTCATGGAAGTGGACACTTCCGTGATGATAATTTTGGTAATGTCATGGAACACTTCTACGATAGCACAGGTATGACTATCTTGATTCTGTCATAAATTTGTCATGGATGTACATGCATGACAAAAAACGCGACCTACTGTGACAAACACGTATCATCACGGAAGTGTATTTTTTTGTAGTGACTGCATCACCCTTTCCTCTTCAAGGGAAAACCAACGCAGTGCTCAAGAGGTAGCAAGAAGGATTTCTGGCGCCGTTGCCGGGGAGTCTACGCAAAAGTCAACATACCAAGTACCCATCACAAACCCTTATCTCCCGCATTACATTATTTGCCATTTGCCTCTCGTTTTCCTCTCCCCCACTTCACCCTTCCCGTTTATTCGCATTCTCTTTTCCGTTCGCCTCTTTTTCGCTTGCTTCTTGTTTGCTCGTGTGTTGGATTCCTTGCTTGTCGCTATGGCTAGCTCGGTCTTCATCCCTTCGTCTCCCGACTTTGAAGTCTCCACTTCAAGCAAAGACAAGGGGAAAATTTAAAAGATGCTTGGTTTAGGATGCTCGAATCTTATCGTAGTTGCAATATAGAGGGAGATTTTAAAATTTTGCTTCGCAAGCTAACCTTGCCCCATAGACAACTCCTCGATTTTTCCGCCAAAGGTAGTTTTATTGATATTGATCCTGGCTTCGCTTATGAAATTATAGAGGGGATAGTGGGAGTACTCCCCCTACAAAAAGGATCATCCCTTACCCAAGAAGAAACTCAAATTCTAGAGAAATTATGTGAATTACAAAAAATTGTTGAACCTCTTAAAAGTATCGGTGGGAATATCAACCGCATGAATAATCTGATTATACTTTGCAATAAGCGGCTGGATGCTTTAGATCAAAGGATCACCGATCATAACTCCATTAAGAATTTGCTTACCAAAGATGGCAATACCTAGATCTATCCCTGCTATTATGCCTAGCTAGGGGCGTTAAACGATGGCGCTTGTTGGGAGGCAACCCAATTTTATTTTTAGTTTTTTGCTTTTTGCTTCTGTTTAGGAATATATATTTGATCTAGCCTCTGGTTAGATGTGTTTTTATGTTTTAATTAGTGTTTGTGCCAAGTTAAACTTATAGGATCTTCTTGGATGATAGTTATTTGATCTTGCTGAAAATTCCAGAAACTTTCTGTTCACGAAAATAATTGTTAAAAATCACCAGAACGTGATAAAATATTGATTCCAATTGCTGCTGATCAATAAACAAATTTCTAGGTCTTCCTATTTTGGCTGAATTTTTGGAGTTCCATAAGTTTGCGTTATTTACAGATTACTACAGAGTGTTCTGTTTTTGACAGATTCTGTTTTTCGTGTGTTGTTTGCTTATTTTGATGAATCTATGGCTAGTAAAAGAGTTTATAAAACATAGAGAAATTGGAATACAGTAGGTTTAACACCAATATAAATAAAGAATGATTTCATTACAGTACCTTGAAGTGGTGTTTTGTTTTCTTTCGCTAACGGAGCTCACGAGATTTTCTGTCAAGTTTTGTGTTGTGAAGTTTTCAAGTTTTGGGTGAAAGACTTGATGGATTATGGAACAAGGAGTGGCAAGAGCCTAAGCTTGGGGATGCCCCGGAAGGCATCCCCTCTTTCGTCTATTTCCATCGGTAACTTTACTTGCAGCTATATTTTTATTCACCACATGATATGTGTTTTGCTTGGAGCGTCTTGTATTATTTGAGTCTTTGTTCTTAGTTTACCACAATCATCCTTGCTGTACACACCTTTTAAGAGAGACACACATGATTCGGAAATTGTTAGAATACTCTATGTGCTTCACTTATATCTTTTGAGTTATATAGTTTTGCTCTAGTACTTCACTTATATCTTTTAGAGCACGGCGGTAGATTTGTTTTATAGAAACTGTTGTTCTCTCATGCTTCACTTATATCTTTTTGAGAGTCCTATGAAATAGCATGGCAATTTGCTTCAACTAAATATCATGAGAAATTTGATGCTTGATAATTGTTTTGAGATATAAAGGTGGTAATATCATAGTTGTGCTAGTTGAGTAATTGTGGAATTGAAAAATACTTGTGTTGGAGTTTGTGATTCCCGTAGCATGCACGTATGGTGAACCGTTATGTAACGTCGGAGCATGAGGTATTTATTGATTGTCATCCTTTGTGTGGCGGTCGGGATCGCGCGATGGTTAACTCCTACCAACCCTTCCCCTAGGAGCATGCGTAGTAGTACTTTGCTTCGAGGGCTAATAAATTTTTGCAATAAGTATATGAGTTCTTTATGACTAATGCGATTCCATGGATTATACGCACACTTACCTTTCCACAGTTTTCTAGCCTCTTCGGTACCGTGCATTGCCCTTTCTCACCTTGAGAGTTGGTGCAAACATCGCCGGTGCATCCAAACCCCGTGATATGATACGCTCTATCACACATAAACCTCCTTATATCTTCCTCAAAACAGCCACCATACCTACCTATTATGGCATTTCCATAGCCATTCCGAGATATATTGCCATGCAACTTTCCATCGTTTCGTTTATCATGACACGTTCCATAATTGTCATATTGCTTTGCACGATCATGTAGTTGACATTGTATTTGTGGCAAAGCCACCATTCATAATTCTTTCATACATGTCGCTCTTGATTCATTGCATATCCTGGTACACCGCCGGAGGCATCCACATAGAGTCATATTTTGTTCTAAGTATTGAGTTGTAATTCATGAGTTGTAAGTAAATAAAAGTGTGATGATCATCATTATTAGAGCATTGTCCCAAGTGAGGAAAGGATGATGGAGACTATGATTCCCCCACAAGTCAGGATGAGACTCCAGACTAAATAAAAAAAAGAGGCCATAAAGAAAAGGCCCAAAAAAAGAGAAAAATGTGAGAAAAAGAGAGAAGGGACAATGTTACTATCCTTTTACAACACTTGTGCTTCAAAGTAGCACCGTGATCTTCATAATAGAGAGTCTCTTATTTTGTCACTTTCATATACTAGTGGGAAATTTCATTATAGAACTTGGCTTGTATATTCCAATGATGGGCTTCCTCAAAATGCCCGAGGTCTTCGTGAGCAAGCAAGTTGGATGCACACCCACTGAGTTTCTTTTTGAGCTTTCATACACTTATAGCTCTAGTGCATCCGTTGCATGGCAATCCCTACTCCTTGCATTGACATCAATTGATGGGCATCTCCATAGCCCGTTGATTAGCCTAGTTGAGGTGAGACTTTCTCCTTTTTTGTCTTCCCACATAACCCCTACCATTACACCTTATTCCACCATAGTGCTATATCCATGGCTTGCGCTCATGTATTGAATTGAAAAGGCTGAAGCGCGTTAAAAAGTATGAACCTATTGCTTGGCTAAACCGGGGTTGTACATGATATGAATATTTTGTGTGGGGAAGATGGAGCATAGCGAGACTATATGATTTTGCAGGGATAACTTGGCTATGTTATTTTGATAAGACATAATTGCTTGGTTAGCATGCTTGAAGTATTATTGTTTTTATGTCAACATTAAACTCTTATCCCGAATCATATTAAAACTGAACATTCGTGCCACAATAAGAAGAATTACATTGAAATTATGCTAAGTAGCATTCCACATCAAAAATTCTATTTTTATCATTTACCTACTCGAGGACGAGCAGGAATTAAGCTTGGGGATGCTTGATACGTCTCCAACGTATCTAATTTTTTATTGTTCCATGCTATATTATATTCTGTTTTGGACATTATTGGGCTTTATTATACTCTTTTATATTATTTTTGGGACTAACCTATTAACCGGAGGCCCAGCCCAGAATTGCTGTTTTTTTGCCTATTTCATAGTTTCGCAGAAAAAGAATATCAAACGGAGTCCAAACGGAATGAAACCTTCGGGAACGTGATTTTCGGAACAAACGTGATCCAGAGGACTTGGACCCTACGTCAAGACATCAACCAGGAAGGCACGAGGTAGGGGGCCACGCCTACCCCCCTGGGCGCGCCCTCCACCTTCGTGGGCCCCACGTTGCTCCACCGACGTACGTCCTCCTCCTATATATACCTACGTACCCCCAAACTACTAGATACGGAGCCAAAAACCTAATTCCATCGCCGCAACCTTCTGTACTCGTGAGATCCTATCTTGTGCCCTTTTCCGGAGCTCCGCCGGAGGGGGCATCGATCACGGAGGACTTCTACATCAACACCATAGCCTCTCCGATGATGTGTGAGTAGTTTACCTCAGACCTTCGGGTCCATAGTTATTAGCTAGATGGCTTCTTCTCTCTCTTTGGATCTCAATACAAAGTTCTCCATGATTCTCATGGAGATCTATTCGATGTAATCTTCTTTTGCGGTGTGTTTGTTGAGACCGATGAATTGTGGGTTTATGATCAAGTTTATCTATGAACAATATTTGAATCTTCTCTGAATTCTTTTATGTATGATTGGTTATGTTTGCAAGTCTCTTCGAATTATCAGTTTGGTTTGGCCTACTAGATTGATCTTTCTTGCAATGGGAGAAGTGCTTAGCTTTGGGTTCAATCTTGCGGTGTCCTTTCCCAGTGATAGTAGGGGCAGCAAGGCACGTATTATATTGTTGCCATCGAGGATAACAAGATGGGGTTTATATCATATTGCATGAGTTTATCCCTCTACATCATGTCATCTTGCTTAGAGCGTTACTCTGTTCTTATGAACTTAATACTCTAGATGCATGCTGGATAGCGATCGATGTGTGGAGTAATAGTAGTAGATGCAGGCAGGAGTCGGTCTACTTGTCTGGGACGTGATGCCTATATACATGATCATACCTAGATATTCTCATAACTATGCTCAATTCTGTCAATTGCTCAACAGTAATTTGTTCACCCACCGTAATACTTATGCTCTCGAGAGAAGCCACTAGTGAAACCTATGGCCCCGGGGTCTATTTTCCATCATATTAATCTCCCGACAACAAGATATTTCTGGCGCCGTTTATTTTGCTTTTATTTTACTTTGCATCTCTATCATAAAAATACCAAAAATATTATCTTATCATATCTACCAGATCTCACTCTCGTAAGTGACTGTGAAGGGATTGACAACCCCTTTATTGCGTTGGTTGCGAGGATTTATTTGTTTGTGTAGGTGTGAGGGACTCGTGCGTGGCCTCCTACTGGATTGATACCTTGGTTCTCAAAAACTGAGGGAAATACTTACGCTACTTTACTGCATCACCCTTTCCTCTTCAAGGGAAAACCAACGCAGTGCTCAAGAGGTAGCAACTAGTGCCCTCACTCATGTGCACTTGCTCTTCAGTTCTGTTCTGGCTATCACTCTGGTCAGACATCTTGGCAAGCAAACCGACAGTAAACTCTGTGAATAGATATAGATGAGGTAGAGTAGATGAGCATCACAAAGTGCAGAGTTTTTTGCAAAACAGATGAGTCAAAAACTTAGTTTTAGTTCTCCACAGAAAGCATTTCGGAGCTACCGATTTGATAAACTCGGTGATATTGAAGCAACTTTTGGAGTCTAAACTAGTGAACTCGGTTGGACCGAGTCACAGTTTGGTGGCTCCGAGATTGCTAGGGTTTCACAGAGAGTTGAACTCGGTCACACCGATTTGCAATTTTCGGTCAGACCGAAAAGCGCATGTGCAATCGCCTAAGCCAAATCGGTGAGACCGATTTCTACAACTCGGTCGGTCCGAGATGAGTTCGGCGGAAACCTAACCCTAAATTTTCGAATCAAACCTAACCTAAAGGGTGTTTTCTCTGGATAGATTGTTTTCATATGTGGTAATGATCATGGCAAAGCAATGTGCTAGGAATCGGAGTAAGGAAATAGCACAAAGTATCGAACCCATACCCTAGTTCGGCGGGAGTTCGCTACGACGACAACGGCGGAGCAGAATTCGGTTGACGGCGACGGAAGCCAGCGGCGGGAGGTCGTTGGCGACGAGGAGACGATCCGGAGACCTGAGGCGGCAGAGCAGGATATGCGCGGGCTGAGGGCTTTTGAAGAAATTTCCAAAATCTCACCTGTGGATATATATATATATATCACGACCCTGTCGGTGTGACCGAGTGGAACAACTCGGTGGCACCGAGATGCAGAATCGCAAGTGGTTACTGCAACTCGGTGTGACCGAAAAGTTCAAATCGTTTGCGCTGAGATGGAAAACCTAGATCAACTTAGTGAACTCGGTGTGACTGAAGTGGATGACTCGGTCATACCGAAATGCACAAAGAGGTTTTGGAAGTCTAAGCCTATGACGAATCGGGGACTCCGAGTGCTCCTCACACAGAGTGGTTCGAATCTGACTTGATCAAACTTTGTGATGTAGCATGAATAGAGTTTGAGATGAGAAAAGCATAGATAGCTAGAGGGAGTTCTTAGGCATTCTTGTCCATCCATTTAGGAAAAGAGAAAAAGCCAAACAATCAAAGCAACAAATGGATGTCCTCGAATGAGTAATATATGCAATCAACATGCTCACACAATAAAATGGCAAATGAAATATGTGTCAAAGCATGCACAAACACTCTAGCATCTATCAAGCAATTGGCTATGACTAGGTCATCTATATATGAGTATATTGACTTAGGAGTCAAATGAGAACATTTGATCATAGGTCATACTCATCGTTTAAGCACAAGTGGGGTTACCACTTTTACATAAAGCATTGTTGTGTTCACACCACTAGAGTTGCTTTAGCTCAATTGATTTGAGTAAAGCTCCCCCTAGATGTGATATCCCCCCAAGAGGGATGAACTAACCTTGGGTTTTGTCGATGATGACTTCATGTAGGTGTTGAAGATGTGGACGCTCAATGTTGATGTAGATCATTCGGAGCAATCCATTGGAGTGAGTTGCACTTTCAATACCTACATGGGTTAGTCCCACAAGGAACAAACAAGGATATCCATAGACATAGAGTGATGTACACACAAGATGATGTCCATGAAAACATTAGGTTACCTTGTCCCTTGTCTTACCAACAAGAGGGTTTGTGACTCCTTGAACTAGTGCAAGATGTGGAAGTTGTTCGCACTTGTGCTTGCCAAAAAGATATGAGTGAAGTATGTTGGCGGAGTCACCCTCAAGAACTCTCTAGTTCTTCTTCTTCGGGATCCATATCATCTTGATGGGAATCCTTGGAGTTGTATTCGTACTTGATGTAGTCTTGGGAACCCACTTTACCAAGGCCTTAGGAGCTTCTTCAAATGCATCAATCTCCTCTTGGAGCTTGTCCTTGCCGTTTTGCTTGTGGTCTTGTGGTGAAAGATCATCTTGAGCTTGTGTCCCTTGGAAAGAAGTAGGATCATACTTCTCTTCTTGAGGAACAAACTTTGTCTTGTGGTATTGATCTTCTTCCCACTCAACTCCATTGGCATTGAACTTTCGTTCAAAACCAGTTCCTTGATTCTTCCGGTGCCTTCCTTGCTTGCGTACAATTTCCTCAAATTGCTTACCTCCCGGCAAGGCTCTTTGCTACCTCTTGAGCTTGCATTGGTTTTTTCCTTGAAGAGGAAAGGGGGATGCAGCAAAGTAGTGTAAGTATTTCCCTCGGGTTTTTAGAACCAATGTATCAATCCAGTAGGAGACTACACACAAGTCGCCTCGTACCTACACAAACAAATAAGAACCTTGCAACCAACGCGATAAAGGGGTTGTCAATCCCTTCACGGCCACTTGCAAAAGTGAGATCTGATAGAGATAATAAGATAAATATTTTTGGTATTTTTATGATATAGACTGAAAGTAAAGATTGCAAAATAAAAATAGATTGGAAACTTATATGATGGAAAATAGACCCGGGGGCCATAGGTTTCACTAGTGGCTTGTCTCAAGATAGCATAAGTATTACGGTGGGCGAACAAATTACTGTCAAGCAATTGATAGAAAAGTGCATAATTATGAGAATATCTAGGCATGATCATGTATATAGGCATCACGTCCGTGACAAGTAGACCAAAACGAATCTGCATCTACTACTATTACTCCACACATCGACCGCTATCCAGCATGCATCTAGAGTATTAAGTTCATAAGAACGGAGTAACGCATTAAGCAAAATGACATGATGAAGAGGGATAAACTCAAGCAATATGATATAAACCCCATCTTTTTATCCTCGATGGCAACAATACAATACGTGCCTTGCTGCCCCTGCTGTCACTGGGAAGGGACACCGCAAGATTGAACCCAAAGCTAAGCACTTCTCCCATTGCAAGAAAGATCAATCTAGTAGGCCAAACCAAAATGATAATTCGAAGAGACTTGCAAAGATAACAAATCATACATAAAAGAATTCAGAGGAGATTCAAATATTGTTCATAGATAATCTTGATCATAAACCCACAATTCTTCGGATCTCGACAAACACACCGCAAAAAGAATTACATTGAATAGATCTCCAAGAAGATCGAGGAGAACTTTGTATTGAGATCCAAAGAGAGAGAAGAAGCCATCTAGCTAATAACTATGGACCCGAAGGTCTGTGGTAAACTACTCACACATCATCGGAGAGGCTATGGTGTTGATGTAGAAGCCCTCCGTGATCGATCCCCCCTCCAGCGGAGCGCCGGAAAAGGCCCGAAGATGGGATCTCACGGGTATAGAAGGTTGCGGCGTTGGAAATAGGTTTGCGTGGTGCTCCTGGATGTTTTCGGGGTATATGGGTATATATATAGGAGGAAGAAGTAGGTCGGTGGAGCTGCGAGGGGCCCACGAGGGTGGGGGGCGCGCCCAGGGGGGCAGGCGCGCCTCCCTACCTCGTGGCCTCCGCGCTTCTTTCTTGACGTCCACTCCGAGTCCTCTGGATCACGTTTGTTCCAAAAATAACTCTCCCGAAGGTTTCATTCCGTTTGGACTCCGCTTGATATTCCTTTTCTGCGAAACACTGAAATAGGCAAAAAAACAACAATTTGCACTGGGCCTTCGGTTAGTATGTTAGTCCCAAAAAAAATTTAAAAGTGCTTAGTAAAGCCCATTAAACATCCAAAACAGATAATATAATAGCATGGAACAATCAAAAATTATAGATACGTTGGAGACGTATCAAGCATCCCCAAGCTTAATTCCTGCTCGTCCTCGAGTAGGTAAATGATAAAAACAGAATTTTTGATGTGGAATGCTACCTAGCATATTTCTCAATGTAATTTCCTTTATTGTGTCATGGATGTTCAGATCCGAAAGATTCAAGACAAAAGTTTAATATTGACATGAAAATAATAATACTTCAAGCATACTAACAAAGCAATCATGTCTTCTCAAAATAACATGGCCAAAGAAAGTTATCCCTACAAAATCATATAGTCTGGCTATGCTCTATCTTCATCACACAAAGTATTTAATCATCCACAACCCCGATGACAAGCCAAGGAATTGTTTCATACTTTTTATGTTCTCAAACTTTTTCAATCTTTACGCAATACATGAGCGTGAGCCATGGACATAGCACTATATGTGGAATAGAATGGTGGTTGTGGAGAAGACAAAAAGGAGAAGATAGTCTCACATCAACTAGGCGTATCAACGGGCTATGGATATGCCCATCAATAGATATCAATGTGAGTGAGTAGGGATTGCCATGCAACGGATGCACTAGAGCTATAAGTGTATGAAAGCTCAACAAAAGAAACTAAGTTGGTGTGCATCCAACTCGCTTGCTCACGAAGACCTAGGGCATTTTGAGGAAGCCCATCATTGGAATATACAAGCCAAGTTCTATAATGAAAAATTCCCACTAGTATATGAAAGTGACAACATAGGAGACTCTATATCATGAAGATCATGGTGCTACTTTGAAGAACAAGTGTGGTAAAAGGATAGTAACATTGTCCCTTCTCTCTTTTTCTCTCATTTTTTTTATTTGGGCCTTTTTCTCTTTTTTTATGGCCTCTTTTTTTCTCTCTTTTTTCTTTTCGTCCGGAGTCTCATCCCGACTTGTGGGGGAATCATAGTCTCCATCATCCTTTCCTCACTTGGGACAATGCTCTAATAATGATGGTCATCACACTTTTATTTACTTACAACTCAAAAATTACAACTCAATACTTAGAACAAAATATGAATCTATGTGAATGCCTCCGGCGGTGTACCGGGATATGCATTGAATCAAGAGTGACATGTATGAAAGAATTATAAAGGTGGCTTTGCCACAAATACGATGTCAACTACATGATCATGCAAATCAATATGATAATGATGAAGCGTGTCATAATAAACAGAACGGTGGTAAGTTGCATGGCAATATATCTTGAAATGGCTATGGAAATGCCATAATAAGTAGGTATGGTGACTGTTTTAAGGAAGGTATATGGTGGGTGTATGATACCGGTGAAAGGTGCGCGTTATTAGAGAGGCTAGCAATGGTGGAAGGGTGAGAGTGCGTATAATCCATGGACTCAACATTAGTCATAAAGAACTCACATACTTATTGCAAAAATTTATTAGTTATTGAAACGAAGTACTACGTGCATGCTCCTAGGGGGATAGATTGGTAGGAAAAGACCATCGCTCATCCCCGACCGCCACTCATAAGGAAGACAATCAATAAATAAATCATGCTCCGACTTCATCACATAACGGTTCACCATACGTGCATGCTACGGGAATCACAAACTTTAGAACAAGTATTTATCAGATTCACAACTACTCAACTAGCATGACTCTAATATCACCATCTTCATATCTCAAAACAATTATCAATTATCAAACTTCTCATAGTATTCGATGCACTTTGTATGATAGTTTTTATTATACCCATCTTGGATGCTCATCATATTAGGACTAATTTTATAGCCAAAGCAAACTACCATGCTGTTCTAAATGACACTCAAAATAATATAAGTGAAGCATTAGATATCAATAATTTCTATAAAATAGAACCACCACCGTGCTCTAAAAGATTTAAGTGAAGCACTAGAGCAAAATTATCTAGCTCAAAAGATATAAGTGAAGCACATATAGTATTCTAATAAATTATGATTCATGTGTGTCTCTTCCAAAAGGTGTGTACATCAAGGATGATTGTGGTAAACTAAAATCAAAGACTCAAATCATACAAGACGCTCCAAGCAAAACACATATCATGTGGTGAATAAAAATATAGCCTCAAGTAAAGTTACCGATAGACGAAGACGAAAGAGGGGATGCGTTCCGGGGCATACCCAAGCTTAGGCTTTTGGTTGTCCTTGAATTTTACCTTGGGGTGCCTTGGGCATCCCCAAGCTTAGGCTCTTGCCACTCCTTGTTCCAAAATCCATCAAATCTTTACCCAAAACTTGAAAACTTCACAACACAAAACTTAGACAGAAAATCTCATGAGCTCCGTTAGTGTAAGAAAACAAATCACCACTTTAAGGCACTGTAATGAACTCATTATTTTATATTTGTGTTAAACCTACTGTATTCCAACTTCTCTATGGTTCATACCCCCCGATACTAGCCATAGATTCATCAAAATAAGCAAACAACACACGAAAAACAGAATCTGTCAAAAACAGAACAATCTGTAGTAATCTGTATCAAACGTATACTTCTGTAACTCCAAAAATTCTGAAATAAATTTCTTGACGTGAGGAATTTTTCTATTAATCATCTGCAAAAAGAATCAACTAAATATCACTCTCCAGTAAAAAATGGCAGCTAATCTCGTGAGTGCTAAAGTTTCTGTTTTTTACAGCAAGATAAAAAAGACTTCACCCAAGTCTTCCCAAAGGTTCTACTTGGCACAAACACTAATTAAAACATGAAAACACATCTAAAGAGAGGCTAGATGAATTATTTATTACTAAACAGAACCAAAAATCAAGAAACAAAAAATAAAATTGGGTTGCCTCCCAACAAGCGCTATCATTTAACGCCCCTAGCTAGGCATAAAGGCAAGGATAGATCTAGGTATTGTCATCTTTGGTATGCAATCCATAAGTGGCTCTCATAATTGATTCATAAGGTAATTTTATTTTATTTCTAAGGAATTGTTCCATGCCTTTCCTTAACGGAAATTGGAATTTAATATTTCCTTCTTTCATATCAATAATTGCACCGATCGTTCTAAGGAAAGGTCTACCAAGAATAATAGGACATGTAGGATTGCAATCTATGTCAAGAACAATGAAATCTACGGGCACATAATTACTATTTGCAACAATAAGAATATTATTAATTCTTCCCATAGGTTTCTTAATGGTGCAATCCGCAAGGTGCAAGTTTAAAGAACAATCATCAAATTCACGGAAACCTAACACATCACACAAAGTTTTTGGAATTGTGGAAACACTAGCACCCAAATCACATAAAGCATAGCATTCATGATATTTAATCTTAATTTTAATAGTAGGTTCCCACTCATCATAAAGTTTTCTAGGGATAGAAACTTCTAATTCAAGTTTTTCTTCATAAGATTGTATTAAAGCATCAACGATATGTTTGGTAAAAACTTTATTTTGACAATAAGCATGAGGAGAATTTAACATGGATTGCAACAAGGAAATACAGTCTATTAAAGAACAATTATCATAATTAAATTCCTTGAAATCCAAAATAGTGGGTTCATTGCTATGTAATGTTTTGACCTCTTCAATCCCACTTTTACCAATTTTTTCATCAAGATCTAAAAACTCCGAATCATTGGGACGCCCTTTAAGTAAAGATGGCTCATCTCCAGTCCCATCATTATCAAGATTCATATTGCAAAACAAAGATTTAATAGGGGACACATCAATAACTTTTAGATCTTCATCCCTATTATCATGGAAACTAGAAGAACACGCTTTTACAAAGCAATCTTTCTTAGCACGCATCCTAGCGGTTCTTTCTTTGCACTGATCAAAGGAAATTCTCATAGCTTTGAGAGACTCATTGATATCATGATTAGGAGGAATAGATATAAGTTTCAAAGAATCAACATCAAGGGAAATTCTATCCACGTTCCTAGCCAACTCATCAATCTTAGGCAATTTTTCTTCAAGCAAAGCATTGAAATTCTTTTGTGAAATCATAAATTCTTTAACACTAGTCTCAAAATCAGAGGGCATCTTATTAAAGTTTCCATAAGAGTTGTTGTAGGAATTACCATAATTATTAGAGGAATTACTAGGATACGGCCTAGGATTAAAGTTTCCTCTATAAGCGTTGTTACCAAAATTGTTGCTACCAACAAAATTCACATCCATAGATTCATTATTATTCTCAATCAAAGTAGACAAAGGCATATCATTGGGATCAATAGGAGCACTCTTATTAGCAAACAACTTCATAAGTTCATCCATCTTTCCACTCAAAACATTAATCTCTTCTATCGCATGAACCTTTTTACTAGTGGATCTTTCGGTGTGCCACTGAGAATAATTAACCATAATATTATCTAGGAGTTTAGTAGCTTCTCCTAAAGTGATTTCCATAAAAGTGCCTCCCGCGGCCGAATCTAAAAGATTTCTAGAAGCAAAATTCAATCCAGCATAATTTGTTTGTATAATCATCCATAAATTCAATCCATGTGTAGGGCAATTACGTATCATTAATTTCATCCTCTCCCAAGATTGTGCAACATGTTCATGATCAAGTTGCTTAGAATTCATAATATCGTTTCTAAGAGAGATGATCTTAGCAGGAGGAAAATACTTAGAGATAAAAGCATCTTTGCACTTATTCCATGAATCAATACTATTTTTAGGCAAAGATGAAAACCAAGTTTTAGCATGATCTCTAAGCGAAAACGGAAATAGCTTCAATTTAACAATATCATTATCCACATCTTTCTTCTTTTGCATATCACACAAATCAACAAAGTTGTTTAGATGTGTAGCGACATCTTCACTAGGAAGGCCAAAGAATTGATCTTTCATGACAAGATTCAACAAAGCAGTATTAATTTCACAAGATTCAGCATCGGTAAGAGGAGCAATCGGAGTGCTAAGAAAATCATTGTTGTTGGATTGGAAAAATCACACAATTTAGTAATGTCTTGAGCCATCGTGACAAACGATCCAACACACAAGCACACAAGAAGCAAGCGAAAAGAGGCGAACAGAAAAAGAGGGCGAATAAAACGGCAAGGGTGAAGTGGGGGAGGAAAACGAGAGGCAAATGGCAAATAATGTAATGCGAGGGATAAGAGTTGTGATGGGTACTTGGTATGTCTTGACTTGACTTAACTTGGCGTAGATCTCCCCGGCAACGGCGCCAGAAATCCTTCTTGCTACCTCTTGAGCTTGCGTTGGTTTTTCCCTTGAAGAGGAAAGGGTGATGCAGCAAAGTAGCGTAAGTATTTCCCTCAGTTTTTGAGAACCAATGTATCAATCCAGTAGGAGACTACACACAAGTCGCCTCGTACCTACACAAACAAATAAGAACCATGCAACCAATGCGATAAAGGGGTTGTCAATCCCTTCACGTCCACTTGCAAAAGTGAGATCTGATAGAGATAATAAGATAAATATTTTTGGTATTTTTATGATATATGGACTGAAAGTAAAGATTGCAAAATAAAAATAGATTGGAAACTTATATGATGGAAAATAGACCCGGGGGCCATAGGTTTCACTAGTGACTTCTCTCAAGATAGCATAAGTATTACGGTGGGTGAACAAATTACTGTCGAGCAATTGATAGAAAAGTGCATAATTATGGGAATATCTAGGCATGATCATGTATATAGGCATCACATCCGCGACAAGTAGACCGAAACGATTCTGCATCTACTACTATTACTCCACACATCGACCGCTATCCAACATGCATCTAGAGTACTAAGTTCAAAAGAACAGAGTAACGCATTAAGCAAGATGACATGATGTAGAGGGATAAACTCAAGCAATATGATATAAACCCCATCTTTTTATCCTCGATGGCAACAATACAATACGTTCCTTGCTGCCCCTGCTGTCACTGGAAAAGGACACCACAAGATTGAACCTGAAGCTAAGCACTTCTCCCATTGCAAGAAAGATCAATCTAGTAGGCCAAACCAAACTGATAATTCGAAGAGACTTGCAAAGATAACAAATCATACATAAAAGAATTCAGAGGAGATTCATCATAGATAATCTTGATCATAAACCCACAATTCATCGGATCTCGAAAAACACACCGCAAAAAGAATTACATCGAATAGATCTCCAAGAAGATCGGGGAGAACTTTGTATTGAGATCCAAAGAGAGAGAAGAAGCCATCTAGCTAATAACTATCTTCATCACACATAGTCTGGCTATATTCCTTTTCAATCTTCATGCAATACATGAGCGTGTGCTACCTCTTGAGCACTGCGTTGGTTTTCCCTTGAAGAGGAAAGGGTGATGCAGTAAGTAGCGTAAGTATTTCCCTCAGTTTTTGAGAACCAAGGTATCAATCCAGTAGGAGGCCACGCACGAGTCCCTCGCACCTGCACAAACAAATAAAACCTCGCAACCAGCACAATAAAGGGGTTGTCAATCCCTTCACGGTCACTTACGAAAGTGAGATCTAATAGAGATTAGAAGATAATATTTTTGGTATTTTTATAATGAAGATGCAAAGCAAAATAAAAGGCAAAAGAAATAACTAAGTATTGGAAGATTAATATGATGGAAAATAGGCCCGGGGGCCATAGGTTTCACTAGTGGCTTCTCTCGAGAGTATAAGTATTACGGTGGGTGAACAAATTACTGTTGAGCAATTGATAGAATTGAGCATAGTTATGAGAATATCTAGGTATGATCATGTATATAGGCATCACGTCCGTGACAAGTAGACCGACTCCTGCCTGCATCTACTACTATTACTCCACACATCGACCGCTATCCAGCATGCATCTAGAGTATTAAGTTCATACGAACAGAGTAACGCTTTAAGCAAGATGACGTGATGTAGAGGGATAAACTCATGCAATATGAAATAAACCCCGTCTTGTTATCCTCGATGGCAACAATACAATACGTGCCTTGCTGCCCCTGCTGTCACTGGGAAAGGACACCGCAAGATTGAACCCAAAGCTAAGCACTTCTCCCATTGCAAGAAAGATCAATCTAGTAGGCCAAACCAACCTGATAATTCGAAGAGACTTGCAAAGATAACCAATCATACATAAAAGAATTCAGAGAAGATTCAAATATTGTTCATAGATAAACTTGATCATAAACTCACAATTCATCGGTCTCAACAAACACACCGCAAAAGAAGATTACATCGAATAGATCTCCATGAGAATCATGGAGAACTTTGTATTGAGATCCAAAGAGAGAGAAGAAGCCATCTAGCTAATAACTATGGACCCGAAGGTCTGAGGTAAACTACTCACACATCATCGGAGAGGCTATGGTGTTGATGTAGAAGCCCTCCGTGATCAATGCCCCCTCCGGCGGAGCGCCGGAAATGGCCCCAAGATGGGATCTCACGGGTACAGAAGGTTGCGGCGGTGGAATTAGGTTTTTGGCTCTGTGTCTGGTAGTTTGGGGGTACGTAGGTATATATAGGAGGAAGAAGTACGTCGGTGGAGCAATGTGGGCCCCACGAGGGTGGAGGGCGCGCCTGAGGGGGTAGGCGCGCCCCCTACCTCGTGCCCTCCTAGTTGCTTTCTTGACATAGGGTCCAAGTCCTCTGGATCACGTTTGTTCCAAAAATCAGGTTCCCGAAGGTTTCATTCCGTTTGGACTCCGTTTGATATTCTTTTTCTGCAAGACACTGAAATAGGCAAAAAACAGAAATTCTGGGTTGGGCCTCCGGTTAATAGGTTAGTCCCAAAAATAATATAAAAGTGTAAAATAAAGCCCATTAACATCCAAAACAGAATATAATATAGCATGGAACAATAAAAAAATTATAGATACGTTGGAGACGTATCAAACATCCCCAAGCTTAATTCCTGCTCGTCCTCGAGTAGGTAAATGATAAAAACAATTTTTTTGATGTGAAATGCTTCTTGGCATAATTTTCAATGTAATTCTCTTAATTGTGGTATGAATGTTCAGATCCGAAAGATTCAAGACAAAAGTTTAATATTGACATAAAAATAATAATACTTCAAGCATCACTACTGGAATCAGCTATTTTGCCGTCTGCCACGGCAGACGGCAAAGGCAAGGATGGCGGACGGCAAAGGCCTACAAAGGAAACTAAGTGGGTGTGCATCCAACTCGCTTGCTCATGAAGATGCCCATTCATAGATATCAACGGGCTATGGAGATGCCCAGTAATAGATATCGATGTGAGTGAGTAGGGATTGCCATGCAACGGATGCACTAGAGCTATAAGTATATGAAAGCTCTACAAAAGAAACTAAGTGGGTGTGCATCCAACTCGCTTGCTCATGAAGACCTAGGGCATTTTGAGGAAGCCCATCATTGGAATATACAAGCCAAGTTCTATAATGAAAAATTCCCACTAGTATATGAAAGTGACAACCTAGGAGACTCTCTATCAATGAAGATCATGGTGCTACTTTGAAGCACAAGTGTGGTAAAAGGATAGTAACATTGTCCCTTCTCTCTTTTTCTCTCATTTTTTTATTTGGGCCTTTTCTCCTTTTTTCTCTTTTTTATGGCCTCTTTTTTATTTTATTTTATTTTCGTCTGGAGTCTCATCCCGACTTGTGGGGGAATCATAGTCTCCATCATCCTTTCCTCACTTGGGATAATGCTCTAAAAATGATGATCATCACACTTTTATTTACTTACAACTCAATACTTAGAACAAAATATGACTCTATGTGAATGCCTCCGGCGGTGTACCGGGATATGCAATGAATCAAGAGTGACATGTATCAAAGAATTATGAACGGTGGCTTAGCCACAAATACGATGTCAACTACATGATCATGCGAAGCAATATGACAATGATGGAGCGTGTCATAATAAACGGAACGGTGGTAAGTTGCATGGTAATATATCTCGGAATGGCTATGGAAATGCCATGATAGGTAGGTATGGTGGCTGTTTTGATGAAGGTATATGGTGGGTGTATGATACCGCCGAAAAGTGCACGGTATTAGAGAGGCTAGCAATGGTGGAAGGAAGGAAGTGCGTATAATCCACGGACTCAACATTAGTCATAAAGAACTCATATATTTGTTGCAAAAATCTACAAGTTATCAAAGCAAAGTATTACGCACATGCTCCTAGGGGGATAGATTGGTAGGAAAAGACCATCGCTCGTCCCCGACCGCCACTCATAAGGAAGACAATCAATAAATAAATCATGCTCCGACTTCATCACATAACGGTTCACCATACGTGCATGCTATGGGAATCACAAACTTTAACACAAGTATTCCTCAAATCCACAACTACTCAACTAGCATGACTCTAATATCACCATCTTTATATCGCAAAACAATTATCAAGCATCAAACTTCTCATAGCATTCAACACACTCATAAGATAATTTTTACTAAGGATGCCTATTACTTTAAGACTACTTTCTCAATTTAACAAAATTACCATGCTGTTTTGTAGGACTCTCAAAATAATATAAGTGAAGCATGAGAGAACAATAGTTTCTATAAAACAAATCCACCATCGTGATCTAAAAGATATAAGTGAAGCACTAGAGCAAAAACTATATAGCTCAAAAGATATAAGTGAAGCACATAGAGTATTCTAACAAATTCTGAATCATGTGCGTCTCTCTCAAAAGGTGTGTACAGCAAGGATGATTGTGGCAAACTAACAAAAAAAGACTCAAATAATACAAGACGCTCCAAGCAAAACACATATCATGTGGTAAATAAAAATATAGCTCCAAGTAAAGTTACCGATGGAAGTAGACGAAAGAGGGGATGTCTTCCGGGGCATCCCCAAGCTTTGGCTTTTTGGTGTCCTTAGATTATCTTGGGCTGCCATTTGCATCCCCAATCTTAGGCTCTTGCCACTCCTTGTTCCATAATCCATCAAATCTTTTACCCAAAACTTGAAAACTTCACAACACAAAACTTGGCAGAAAATCTCGTGAGCTCCGTTAGCGAAAGAAAACAAAACACCACTTCAAGGTACTGTAATGAACTCATTCTTTATTTATATGGGTGTTAAACCTACTGTATTCCAACTTTTCTATGGTTTATAAACTATTTTACTAGCCATAGATTCATCAAAATAAGCAAACAACACACGAAAAAAAGAATTTGTCAAAAACAGAACAGTCTGTAGTAATCTGTAACTAACGCAAACTTCTGGAACTCTAAAAATTCAGCCAAAATAGGATGACCTAAAGAATTTGTTTATTGAACTGCTGCAATTGGAATCAATATCATACCACGTTCTGATAATTTTTAACAATTGTTTTCATGAACAGAAAGTTTCTGGAATTTTCAGCAAGATCAAATAACTATCATCCAAGAAGATCCTATAGGATAAACTTGGCACAAACACTAATTAAAACATAAAAACAAATCTAACCAGAGGCTAGATCAAATATTTATTCCTAAAAAGAAGCAAAAAGCAAAAAACTAAAAATAAAATTGGGTTGCCTCCCAACAAGCGCTATCGTTTAACGCCCCTAGCTTGGCATAAAAGCAAGGATAGATCTAGGTATTGCCATCTTTGGTAGGCAATCCATAAGTGACTCTCATAAGAGATTTATAAGGTAATTTTATTTTCTTTCTAGGGAAGTGTTCCATGCCTTTCCTTAACGGAAATTGGAATCTAATATTCCCTTCCTTCATATCAATGATTGCACCAATCGTTCTAAGGAAAGGTCAACCAAGAATAATAGGACATGAAGGATTGCAATCTATATCAAGAACAATAAAATCTACGAGCACATAATTCCTATTTGCAACAATAAGAACATCATTAATTCTTCCCATAGGTTTTTTAATAGTGGAATCCGCAAGGTGTAAGTTTAAAGAGCAATCATCAAATTCACGGAATCCGAGCAAATCACACAAAGTTTTTGGAATCGTGGAAACACAAGCACCCAAATCACACAAAGCAAAGCATTCGCGATCTTTAATTTTAATTTTAATAGTAGGTTCCCAATCATCATAAAGTTTTCTAGGGACAGAAACTTCCAACTCAAGTTTTTCTTCATAAGATTGCATCAAAGCATCAACGATATGTTTGGTAAAAGCTTTATTTTGGCTATAGGCATGAGGAGAATTTAGCACGGATTGCAACAAGGAAATACAATCTATCAAAGAGAAATTATCATAATTAAATTCCTTGAATCCAAAATAGTGGGTTCATTGATATCTAAAGTTTTAACTTCTTCAATCTCACTTTTATCAATTTTAGCATCAAGATCTAAAAACTCCGAATTTTTGGAAGCCTTCTAGGTAATGGTGGATCATATTCAGTCCCAACATTATCAAGATTCATATTGCAAAACAAAGATTTAATAGGAGACACATCAATAACTTTTAGATCATCATCTTTATTTTCATAGAAACTAGAAGAACACGCTTTCACAAAGCAATCTTTCTTAGCACGCATCCTAGCGGTTCTTTCTTTGCACTGATCAATGGAAATTCTCATGGCTTTGAGAGACTCATTGATATCATGCTTAGGTGGAATAGATCTAAGTTTCAAAGAATCAACATCAAGAGAAATTCTATCAACGTTTCTAGCCAATTCATCAATCTTAGGCAATTTTTCTTCAAGCAAAGCATTGAAATTCTTTTGCGAATTTATAAATTCTTTAACACTAGTCTCAAATTCAGAGGGCATCTTATTAAAATTTCCATAAGAGTTGTTGTAGGAATTACCATAATTTAGAGGAATTACTAGGTTACGGCCTAGGATTAAAGTTTCCTCTATACGTGTTGTTACTAAAATTACTCCTACCAACAAAATTCGCATCCATAGATTCATTCAATCAAAGTAGATAAAGGCATATCATTAGGATCAGAAGAAACACTCTTAGTAGCAAATAATTTCATAAGTTCATCCATCTTTCCACTCAAAACATTAATTTCTTCTATCACATGCACTTTTTTACTAGTAGATCTTTCGGTGTGCCATTGAGAATAATTAACCATAATATTATCTAGGAGTTTAGTAGCTTCTGCTAAAGTGATTTCCATAAAAGTGCCTCCCGCGGCCGAATCTAAAAGATTTCTAGAAGCAAAATTCAATCCGGCATAAAAAATTTGTATAATCATCCACAAATTCAAACCATGTGTAGGGCAATTACGTATCATTAATTTCATCCTCTCCCAAGCTTGTGCAACATGTTCATGATCAAGTTGCTTAAAATTCATAATATCGTTTCTAAGAGATATGATCTTAGCGGGAGGAAAATACTTAGAGATAAAAGCATCTTTGCACTTATTCCATGAATCAATACTATTTTTAGGCAAAGATGAAAACCAAACTTTAGCACGATCTCTAAGCGGAAAACGAAATAGCTTCAATTTAACAATATCATTGTCCACATCTTTCTTCTTTTGCATATCACACAAATCAAAGAAGCTATAGATGGGTAGCGGCATCTTCACTAGGAAGGCCGGCGAATTGATCATTCATGACAAGATTCAACAAAGCAACATTGATTTCACAAGATTCAGTTTCAGTAAGAGGAGCAATCGGAGTGATAAGAAAATCATTGTTGTTGGTATTGGTGAAGTCACACAATTTAGTATTGTCTTGAGCCATAGTGACAAGCAAGCAATCCAACACACGAGCAAACAAGATGCAAGCGAAAAAGAGGCGAACGGAAAAGAGAGGGCGAATAAAACGGCAAGGGTGAAGTGGGGGAGAGGAAAACGAGAGGAAAATGGCAAATAATGTAATGCGGGAGATAAGAGTTTGTGATGGGTACTTGGTGTGTTGACTTTTGCGTAGACTCCCCGGCAACAGCGCCAGAAATCCTTCTTGCTACCTCTTGAGCACTGCGTTGGTTTTCCCTTGAAGAGGAAAGGGTGATGCAGTAAAGTAGCGTAAGTATTTCCCTCAGTTTTTGAGAACCAAGGTATCAATCCAGTAGGAGGCCACGCACGAGTCCCTCGCACCTGCACAAACAAATAAAACCTCGCAACCAACGCAATAAAGGGGTTGTCAATCCCTTCACGGTCACTTACGAAAGTGAGATCTAATAGAGATGATAAGATAATATTTTTGGTATTTTTATAATGAAGATGCAAAGAAAAATAAAAGGCAAAAGAAATAACTAAGTATTGGAAGATTAATATGATGGAAAATAGACCCGGGGGCCATAGGTTTCACTAGTGGCTTGTCTTGAGAGCATAAGTATTACGGTGGGTGAACAAATTACTGTTGAGCAATTGATAGAATTGAGCATAGTTATGAGAATATCTAGGTATGATCATGTATATAGGCATCACGTCCGTGACAAGTAGACCGACTCCTGCCTGCATCTACTACTATTACTCCACACATCGACCGCTATCCAGCATGCATCTAGAGTATTAAGTTCATACGAACAGAGTAACGCTTTAAGTAAGATGACATGATATAGAGGGATAAACTCATGCAATATGAAATAAACCCCATCTTGTTATCCTCGATGGTAACAATACAATACGTGCCTTGCTGCCCCTGCTGTCACTGGGAAAGGACACCGCAAGATTGAACCCAAAGCTAAGCACTTCTCCCATCGCAAGAAAGATCAATCTAGTAGGCCAAACCAAACTGATAATTCAAAGAGACTTGCAAAGATAACCAATCATACATAAAAGAATTCAGAGAAGATTCAAATATTGTTCATAGATAAACTTGATCATAAACCCACAATTCATCGGTCTCAACAAACACACCGCAAAAGAAGATTACATCGAATAGATCTCCATGAGAATCATGGAGAACTTTGTATTGAGATCCAAAGAGAGAGAAGAAGCCATCTAGCTAATAACTATGGACCCAAAGGTCTGAGGTAAACTACTCACACATCATCGGAGAGGCTATGGTGTTGATGTAGAAGCCCTCCGTGATCAATGCCCCCTCCGGCGGAGCGCCGGGAAAGGCCCCAAGATGGGATCTCACGGATACAGAAGGTTGCGGCGGTGGAATTAGGTTTTTGGCTCCGTATCTGGTAGTTTGGGGGTATGTAGGTATATATAGGAGGAAGAAGTACGTTGGTGGAGCAACATGGGCCCCACGAGGGTGGAGGGCGCACCCGGGGGGTAGGCGCGCCCCCCTACCTCGTGCCCTCCTGGTTGCTTTCTTGACGTAGGGTCCAAGTCCTCTGGATCACGTTTGTTCCAAAAATCACGTTCCCGAAGGTTTCATTCCGTTTGGACTCCGTTTGATATTCTTTTTCTGCAAGACACTGAAATAGGCAAAAAAACAACAATTCTGGGCTGGGCCTCCGGTTAATAGGTTAGTCCGAAAAATAATATAAAAGTGTAAAATAAAGCCCATTAACATCCAAAACAGAATATAATATAGCATGGAACATTAAAAAATTATAGATACGTTGGAGACGTATCAGCGTGAGGCATGGACATAGCACTTTATGTGGAATAAAATGGTGGTTGTGGAGAAGACAAAAAGGAGAAGATAGTCTCACATCAACTAGGCGTATCAACGGGCTATGGAGATGCCCATCAATAGATATCAATGTGAGTGAGTAGGGATTGCCATGCAACGGATGCACTAGAGCTATAAGCGTATGAAAGCTCAACAAAAGAAACTAAGTGGGTGTGCATCCAACTCGCTTGCTCACGAAGACCTAGGGCATTTTGAGGAAGCCCATCATTGGAATATACAAGCCAAGTTCTATAATCTAAAATTCCCACTAGTATATGAAAGTGACAACATAGGAGACTCTCTATCATGAAGATCATGGTGCTACTTTGAAGCACAAGTGTGGGAAAAGGATAGTAACATTGTCCCTTCTCTCTTTTTCTCTCATTTTTTTATTTGGGCCTTTTTCTCTTTTTTTATGGCCTCTTTTTTTTCTTTTCGTCCGAAGTCTCATCCCGACTTGTGGGGGAATCATAGTCTCCATCATCCTTTCCTCACTTGGGACAATGCTCTAATAATGATGGTCATCACACTTTTATTTACTTACAACTCAAAAATTACAACTCAATAATTAGAAGAAAATATGACTCTATGTGAATGCCTCTGGCGGTGTACCGGGATATGCAATGAATCAAGAGTGACATGTATGAAAGAATTATAAAGGTGGCTTTGCCACAAATACAATGTCAACTACATGATCATGCAAAGCAATATGACAATGATGAAGCGTGCGATAATAAACGCAACGGTGGTAAGTTGCATTGCAATATATCTTGGAATGGCTATGGAAATGCCATAATAAGTAGGTATGGTGGCTGTTTTGAGGAAGGTATATGGTGGGTGTATGATACCGGCGAGGTTCTTTGTTCATAACTATCATCTCTACTCCTCCTTTCTCTTGGTGGTGATTCTTCTCTTCTACTTCTTCTTTTGGGTGAATCTTCTCTTCTTTTGTAGGGGGCCGTACACTCATTGGAGTAGTGTCTGGGTCTTCCACAATTGTAGCAATTATGCTCATGACTTGAAGATCTTTTGCCATTGTAGGACCTTGACTTGGAACTTCTTTCCTTGCTTCTACTCTTGTAGAACTTGTTGAAATTTTTCACCATTAGGCTCAATTCTTCATTGAAGGTTTGTTTCTCACTTGATGATGTAGGAGCATCACATGAGGCTTTGTAAGCACCACTTGACTTGTTGTGAAGCTCTTCCTTATCCTTGAGTGACATCTCATGAGCAACAATTCTTCCAATGACTTCTGTTGGCTTGAGATCTTTGTAATTGGGCATCATTTGGATCAATGTGCACACGGTATCATATTTTCCATCTAAGGCTCTTAGGATCTTCTTGATGATGAATCTATCGGTCATCTCTTCACTTCCTAAGTCGGCAATCTCATTTGTGATGAGAGAAAGCCTAGAGTACATTTCAGCGACACCTTCACCATCCTTCATTTTGAACTTGTCAAGCTGACTTTGAAGCACATCCAATTTGGATTCCTTGACGGAGTCGGTACCCTCGTGCATATCAATCAAAGTATCCCAAATTTCCTTTGCAATCTCAAGACAGCTGATTTTGTTGAATTCTTCGGGGCACAATCCGTTGAAGAGAGTATCACAAGCTTGAGCATTGTATTGCAGCATCTTCAACTCTCCCATCAAAGAATTCACCTTGCAAGCCAATACACACAATAGCCCAAACGGTGGGGTTATGTCCAAGAATATGCATTTTCATCTTATGCTTCCAACTAGCAAAATTAGTACCATCAAAGTAAGACCTCTCCGATGGTAATTTCCCTCGCTAGACGCCATACTCTCCTAGGTTGTGAAACCAAGGCTATGATCACCAAAAGCTATGGAAATCAAGGCAAATGAAGACCAAAGCTCAGATACCACTTGTAGGATCGAAAGTATGTCTAGAGGGGGGTGATTAGACTACTTAACCAAATAAAAGTCTAGCCTTTTCCCAATTTTAAGTCTTGGCAGATTTTAACAACTTAGAACAAGTCAAGCAAACAACCTACACATGCAAGTCTAAGAGTATAGCAGCGGAATGTAAAACATTGCACATGAAGGTAAAGGGAGGAGTTTGGAGGGAGCAAACGCAATGTAGACACAGAGATTTTTGGCGTCGTTCCGATAGGTGGTGCTATCGTACATCCACGTTGATGGAGACTTCAACCCACGAAGGGTAACAGTTGCGCGAGTCCATGGAGGGCTCCACCCACGAAGGGTCCACGAAGAAGCAACCTTGTCTATCCCACCATGGCCATCGCCCACGAAGGACTTGCCTAACTAGGGTAGATCTTCACGAAGTAGGCGATCTCCTTGCCCGTACAAACTCCTTGGTTCAACTCCACAATCTTGACGGAGGCTCCCAAGTGACACCTAACCAATCTAGGAGACACCACTCTCCAAAAGGTAATAGATGGTGTGTTGATGATGAATTCCTTGCTCTTGAGCTTCAAATTATAGTCTCCCCAACACTCAACTCTCTCTCATAGATTTGGATTTGGTGGAAAGATGATTTGAGTGGAAAGCAACTTGGAGAAGGCTAGAGATCAAGATTTATGTGGTTGCAATGGAATATCTTGACCTCAACACATGAGTAGGTGGTTCTCTCTCAGAAAATATATGCTAGAAGTGTAGGCATGTTCTGATGGCTTTCTCCACGAGTGAAGAGTGGGTGGAGGGGTATATATAGCCTCCACACAAAATCTAACCGTTACACACAATTCACCAAACTCGGTGGGACCGAATCAGAAAACTCGGTTAGACCGATTCAGTTCATAATGTGACCGTTAGGCATTTCGGTGGGACCGATATGTCAACTCGGTGAGACTGACTTTGGTAATAAGCTAACCAGAGAGTTGGTCAGGCAAACTCGGTGGGACTGATTCGCTCATCTCGGTGAGACTGAAATGTTACGAATGGGAAACAGAGAGTTTGCATTACTAACTCGGTGGGACCGATCGCTCATCTCGGTTGGACCGAAACGTTACGAAGGGAAACAAAGAGTTTGCAATCCCATCTCGGTGAGACCGAGATCCCTATCGGTCAGACCGAAGTGACTAGGGTTTCTGGCAGTGACTATGCCAAATGAACTCGGTGGCGCCGGAGAGAATGTTTCGGTGGGGCCGAGTTTGACTTTTGGTTTGGGACATATGTGGATATGAGAAAGTGGTTGAGGATTTTTGGAGCATATCACTCAGAATTTTGAGAAAGAAAGCCATTAACCAACACCTCATCCCCTTTTAATAGTATTGGCTTTTCCTATGGACTCAATGTGATCTTGGATCACTAAAAGTAAAATGTAGAGTCTTGAGCTTGAGCCAATATGTGTCCTTAGCATTTTGAGGGGTCCACATTCCTAATCCATGCCATGCCAATCATTGAACTTTCCTGAAATATTTATCTTTAAATGGCATTAGTTCAATGAGCTATATGTTTTTAGTAATTACCAAAACCACCCAGGGATAGTTGCAATTTCATTACTCCCCCTCCACCAACAATCACACTCCACGGCTTGTCCGAAACAACGGGTGCCGTCCATACCAACAACAGTCTGGGGGGAGTTTTGTTTAATTATTTGCAATTTGAGTTCGGGACTGGGAATCCCTATTACCGCCCCTCTCGTGCAAGGACGAGTGAATAAACACTCATCATGAGAATAACCCGCTTAGCATGGAAGATACTGACTACCTCCTATCGCTCTATGAACAATCCAGGCACACAAAAAAGATATTTATTTGAAGTTTTTAGAGGTGGCACATGCAAATTTACTTGGACGGCAGGGTAATACCGCATATAGGTAGGTATGATGGACTCGTCCCGAATAACTTGGGATTCATGGTTTTGATGCACAAGCAGAATTCCCACTTAGTACAGGCGAAGGCTAGCAATTAGGTTGAGAAGCGGCCAGCTAGAGAGCGAAAACAGACATGAACATGCATTATGCATTAGTAACATTGGATACTAGCATTAGTAGGATATGAACACCATGAACATAAATATCATAGAGGTTATGTTGGTTTTGATTCAACTACATGCATGAACATGTGCCAAGTCAAACCACTCGAACATTCAAAGGAGGATGCCATATCATCATACTACATCACAATCATTTTAACTCAATGTTGACATCCAAGATAAATCATTATCCACTCCTAGCTACTTAAGCATGGCATGAGAAACTATAATCTCTAATTGTCATTGCAAACATGTTTGGTCATAATAGGCTGAATCATGGATACTAGGTTAAACATATTTACAAAAACAGAACAAGTTGAGTTCATACCCGTTTCTCTCTGCCACGGCCAGTTCATCAAATATCGTCATTATTGCCTTTCACTTGCACGATCGAACGATATGAAAATAATAATAGTGCAAGAGTGCCATGGACTAAGCTGGAATCTGCAAACATTTTTATTCAAAAAGAAGAAAACAAGGTAATATGGGCTCTCTGTTAGATCATCAATAATGCTTATGAGAGCCACTCAACATTTTCATCATGGTCTTCTCCTCGGTATGACTCAATAAAAAGAGAAAAGAAATTCAGAGAAACACACTGAAATATTTTTGGAGTTTTTGGTTTTTTAACTGGAAGGAAACAAATTAAAGAAAGAAAAAACAAAAACGAGAAAAACTATTTACATGAGGGAGCTCCCAACAAGCAAAAGAAGAACAAGGAAATCTTTTTGGGGTTTTCTTTTTAAATACTACAACTAACTACACTAGAAAGAAAAATAAAAAAGAAACAGAAAATATTTTTGTATTTTCTCAAAGTTTTTCAAACACACAAGAAGAAGGCGAGAAAATAAATCTGGCATGGATAATACAATGAAAAAGTGTGGACACCAACAACTGGAATGAAATGTGTGAACATGAAAGTAATGTCGGTGGATATACATACTTCCCCAAGCTTAGGCTTTTGGCCTAACTTGGTAATCACCACTCGAAGAAACCATGGGGTCCTATGTTGAAGTGCTGGGGAGCAGGCACCTAAGGGTCCCACTGCTGAGGCTCCTCCTGTGCGGCAGCCAGGTTGTTCCGGTAGGCGACAATGTCCTCAGGAACAATCCTGTATCCGCCCCTAGCAATAGGATCAAACAAAGCAGGTGCAGGCAACGAAATAACATCACGGGTAATCTCACTAAAGACCAAGTTATATGGAACGTCCATAGTGATGTTCTCACTATCAATAAAGTGGTGGTATGCCATAGCCGAGCGATCTAAATAAACCTTGGGTAAAGGATAATCATGCTGGCGTATCTGAATGTTAAAGTGACTCGCCAAGCGAGTAGCATAAATACCACCATGTATTTTACCCTTGGATCTGTTAAGGTGGAGGCGACGTGCCACAATAGCTCCCAAGCTATAAGTGTTGTCGCCGTGAAGTGCACGACGTAAAACAGCGAAGTCCGGGGCACTAAGTGCACCTATCTTCTCTCTAGCAAGCAAACACTTTGCAATGAATAGAGCAAAATAATGCACAGCCGGAAAATGTAAGCTAGTGGCGGTGACACTCGATACCCTTCTCTCATCCCCCACTGTCAGAGTGTGGTAAAAACCATCAAACTCCGCGGGCCTAGGCTCTAATAAACTACCATTAGAAGGTAGCAAGCATATATCACAAAATTCAGTAAGCGGTATCTGATGGGGTTCAACATATAAGTTAAACTGCACCTCGGGAGGGTTATTCCTACTCAAGAAATGAAAACTTTGCACAAAGGAATTTGTGAGGAGATGATACTCACATTCAGCTACGATGAAGTCGGTGAGGCCGGCATTAGCAGCATATTGTGCAAACTCTTGAAGGATTTCGACCCCTTCCATGAATGGGTTATGCGGCCATTCGCACGGTCGTACCTCCGCCATTCTCCGGGTGTGGAGATCACTGTCAGATGACTCCCCAATAACTTCCTTGGAGTTCTTCTTGGAAGCAAACTTCCTAAAGATACTCATCTTTTTCCTATGAACAAAATTCTGAAATTTTTAGTTCACAAAATTTTCTCAAGAAAACTTCACAAGATTAATAGCAACTACTCATAGGGATGCATAGAGGACATATCAAGCATTCAAACTACTTAGAACTCTAAGAATTCAACATGCAAGCTCATCTACAGCAGCACCAAGAGTCATTAATTATTCTAAATATAAACCACTAGAGCAAAAACTAATTGGACCAATGGAGGAGTCACATACTGAGCAACAATCCCCCGGAACAGTTTCGAAAACGGAGCTTCGAGCAAAGAGATCGAAATCCGTGGGTTTGAGAGCAAGAACACAAGAGAGAGAGAGAGAGAGAGAGAGAGAGAGAGAGAGAGAGAGAGAGAGAGAGCGGTAGAGAGAGCAATGGTGAATTTTTTCTAGAGGTAGGTGATGATGTGGGACGAAGAGATAAGTGAGGGGCCCCACGTGGGGACCACAACCCACCAGGGCGTGCCTGGGGGTGCTGGCACGCCCAGGTGGGTTGTGCCCACCGGGAGCACCTCCCTCTGAAGTTATTTGCACTAAAAATTCTTAAATATTCAGAAAAAATCGTATTAAATTTTCAGAGCATTTTGAGAACTTCTATTTTTGGGTCATTTTTTATTGTATGAAAAACTCAGAAAACAGACAAATCATGGCATTTTATTTTATTTAACTAATAAAAACAGAAAACAAAGCGTAGGGAGAGAAGGTAGTGCTCACTAAATTCATATACTTCACACCTCTCAAAAATGATTCATTAATAAGGTTGATCAAGTCTTATTAACAACCACTTCCGATTAGCATGACACCGAAGACTTTCATAAAACACTAAGTTACCTCAATGGGGATATGAATGTCCCCAACAATAAGCATTTCATATTTCTTTTTGGCAGTAGGTAGAGGTAGTTGAAAACTTCCAATAGTGATTGTCGAAGATTTTTCAATAACATTAATACCATTCACTTGGAATTGTTTCTTCGGAAAGTGCACCGTATGTTCATTACCATCGATATGAAAATTGACCTTGCTTTTATTGCAAGCAATAACAGCCCCTGCAGTATTCAAGAAGGGTCTACCAAGGATAATCGACATGTTGTTGTCCTCGGGCATCTCAAGTATAACAAAGTCAGTTAAGATAGTAACATTAGCAACAACAATGGGCACATCCTCACAAATACCGATAGGTATGGCAGTTGATTTATCAGCCAGTTGCAAAGATATTTCAGTAGGTGTGAGTTTATTCAAATCAAGTCCTTTATATAAAGAGAAAGGCATAACACTGATGTCTACTACGCAACTTTATTCTTGTAGACTCATGTTGGGCCTCCAAGCGCGGAGTTTTGTAGGACAGTAGCAATTTTCCCTCAAGTGGATGACCTAAGGTTTATCAATCCGTGGGAGGCGTAGGATGAAGATAGTCTCTCTCAAACGACCCTGCAACCAAATACAAGAAATCTCTTGTGTCCCCAACACACCCAATATAATGGAAAATTGTATAGGTGCACTAGTTCGGCGAAGAGATGGTGATAAAAGTGTAATATGGATGGTAGAAATATATTTTTAAAATCTGAATAAATAAATACAGCAAGGTAGCAATTGAAAAAACGGAGCACAAACGGTATTGCAATGCTTGAAAACAAGGCCTAGGGTCCGTACTTTCACTAGTGCAACCTCTCAACAACGCTAATATAATTGGATCATATAACCATCCCTCAACGTGCAATGAAGAATCACTCCAAAGTTCCTATCTAGCGGAGAACATAAGAATAAATTGTTTGTAGGGTACGAAACCACCTCAAAGCTATTCTTTCCGTTCGATCTATTCAAGAGTTCGTACTAAAATAACACAAAGCTATTCTTTCCGTTCGATCTATCCTAGAGTTCGTACTAAAATAACACCAAAGCAAATTCATATTCATAATACTCAATCCAACACAAAGAACTTCAAAGAGTGCCCCAAGATTTCTACCGGAGAAACAAAGACAAGAACGTGCATCAACCCCTATGCATAGATTACCCCAATGTCACCTCGGGAATCCGTGAGTTGAGTGCCAAAACATATATCAAGTGAATCAATACGATACCCCATTGTCACCACGAGTATTCAATTGCAAGACATATATCAAGTGCTCTCAAATCCATGAAAGTATTCAATCCGATAACAACAAAATCTCAAAGGGAAAACTCAATTCATCACAACAAGATAGAGAGGGGAAAACACCATATGATCCGACTATATTAACAAAGCCCGTGATACATCAAGATCGTGACATCTCAAGAACACGAGAGAGAGAGAGATTACACACATAGCTACTGGTACAAACCCTCAGCCCCGAGGGTGGACTACTCCCTCCTCATCATGGTGGCCGCCGGGATGATGAAGATGGCCACCCGTGATGATCTCCACCTCCAGCAGGGTGCCGGAACGGGGTCTAGATTGGTTTCTCGTGGGTACAGAGCCTTGCAGCAGCGAAACTTCTGATCTAGGGCTACCCCCAAGGGTTTTGGAATATTTGGGAATTTATAGGGCGAAGAGGGGGTGCGGGAGGCCACCGAGGTGGGCACAACCCACCTGGGCACGCTTGGGGGCCCAGGCGCACCCTGGTAGGTTGTGCCCCCCCTCGAGGCACCCACCAGGTGCTTCTCTGGCCCATCCTGGGTGTTCCGGTCCATAAAAATTCTCCAAAAAGTTTCGCTGCATTTGGACTCCGTTTGATATTGATTTCCTCCGATGTAAAAAACAAGCAAAAACAACAACTGGCACTGGGTCAATAGGTTAGTCCCAAAAAATGATATAAAGTTGCTATAAAATGATTATAAAACATCCAAGAATGATAAAATAATAGCATGAATACTTCATAAATTATAGATACGTCGGAGACGTACCAAACACTAACACCAGCTCCTAAATCACATAAATCAGTTTTCACATAATTTCTTTTGATGGGGCAAGGTATACTTGGTATTCCCGGATCTCCAAGGTTTTTAGGTACTCCACCCTTAAAATTATAATTAGCATGCATGGTGGAGATTTCAGCTTCCGGTGTTTTTCTCTTATTGGTGAGGATGTATTTCATGTACTTTGCATAAGGAGGCATTTTTAAGATATCAGTCAAGCGAGTACGCAAAAAGACTGGCCTCAACATTTCAGCAAAGCGTTCAAATTCTTCATGATCTTTCTTTTTGGTGGACTTAGGTGGAAAGGGCATAGGTTTATCAACCCACGGTTCTCTTTCCTTACCATATTTTCTAGCAACAAAGTCTCTTTTTTCATATCTTTTATTCTTGGGTTGTGGGTTATCAAGATCAACAACTGGTTCTATTCCAATATCATTATCTGGTTCTTTATTATTTGGTTGAGTATCTTCATGAACCTCATCATTGTCTTTTTCATTATCAGAAGATGTGTGTTCATTACCAAATTGAGTTTCAGCATCAGAGATAGAGACTTCATTATCATTATCATGAGGTTTTTCTACTTCAGGTTCACTAGAGGCATGCAAAGTCCTATCATTTTTCTTCTTCTTTTTCTTTTTAGAAGGACTAGGTGCATCAGTGTTAACTCTTTGAGAGTCTTGTTCAATTCTTTTTGGGTGTCCCTCAGGGTAAAGTGGTTCCTGAGTCATTCTACCTCCTCTAGTCATCACTCTAACAGCATGATCATTGATATTATTATTCATTTCATCAAGCAATTCTCTTTGAGATTTAGCAACTTGTTCTAATTGTGTTTGAACCATAGAGGCATGCTTTCCTACACCTCTAACATCATTTGAGATTCTAAATAAAAAGTCGCCCAAGCGAGCAATCATATCAGAATTGTATTTCAATTGTTTCATAACATTTGCATTGAAGTGATCTTGCTTTCTAATGTAATTATCAAACTCATAAAGGCATTGACTAGGATGTTTATTATAAGAAATATCACCTTCATCGAACTTTAATAAAGAATTTACCTCTACCACCTTAGGTGGTGGTGGTGTTTGAAGCCCATGTATTTCTTTGATAGGTGATAAATTTTTAACATCCTCTGCTTTAATACCTTTTTCCTTCATAGATTTCTTTGCCTCTTGCATATCTTCAGGACTGAGATATAAGATACCCCTCTTCTTTGGAGTAGGTTTAAGTGGTGGTTCAGGAAGGATCCAATCATCATAATTTTTCAATATGTTATTCAATAATTCTTCAGCTTGTCCAACAGTTCATTCCCTGAAAACACAAGTTTTTAGGTACTCCACCCTTAAAAGTATAATTAGCATGCATGGTGGAGATTTCAGCTTCTGGTGTTTTTCTCTTATTGGTGATGATGTCTTTCATGTACTTTGCATAAGGAGGCATTTTTAAGATATCAGTCAAGCGAGTACGCAAAAAGACTGGCCTTAGCATTTCAGCAAAGCGTTCCAATTCTCCATCATCTTTCTTTTTGGTGGACTTAGGTGGAAAGGGCATAGGTTTTTCAACCCACGGTTCTCTTTCCTTACCATATTTTCTAGCAACAAAGTCTCTTTCATCATATCTTTTATCCTTGGGTTGTGGGTTATCAAGATCAACAACTGGTTCTATTTCAATATCATTATCTGGTTCTTTATTATTTGGTCGAGTATCTTCATGAACCTCATCATTGTATTTTTCATTATCAGAAGATGTGTGTTCATTACCAAATTGAGTTTCAGCATCAGAGATAGAGACTTCATTATCATTATCATGAGGTTTTTCTACTTCAGGTTCACTAGAGGCATGCAAAGTCCTATCATTTTTCTTCTTCTTTTTCTTTTTAGAAGGACTAGGTGCATCAGTGTTAACTCTTTGAGAGTCTTGTTCAATTCTTTTTGGGTGTCCCTCAGGGTAAAGTGGTTCCTGAGTCATTCTACCTCCTCTAGTCATCACTCTAACAGCGTGATCATTGATATTATTATTCATTTCATCAAGCAATTCTCTTTGAGATTTAGCAACTTGTTCTAATTGTGTTTGAACCATAGAGGCATGCTTTCCTACACCTCTAACATCATTTGAGATTCTAAATAACAAGTCACTCAAGCGAGCAATCATATCAGAATTGTATTTCAATTGTTTCATAACATTTGCATTGAAGTGATCTTGCTTTCTAATGTAATTATCAAACTCATAAAGGCATTGACTAGGATTTATATTATAAGAAATATCACCTTCATCAAACTTTAATAAAGAATTTACCTCTACCGCCTTAGGTGGTGGTGGTGTTCGAAGCCCATGTATTTCTTTGATAGGTGGTAAAAATTTAACATCCTCTGCTTTAATACCTTTTTCCTTCATAGATTTCTTTGCCTCTTGCATATCTTCAGGACTGAGATATAAGATACCCCTCTTCTTTGGAGTAGGTTTAAGTGGTGGTTCAGGAAGGATCCAATCATCATAATTTTTCAATATGTTATTCAATAATTCTTCAGCTTGTCCAACAATTCGTTCCCTGAAAACACAACCAGCACAACTATCTAGGAATTCCCTAGAAGCATCGGTTAGTCCATTATAGAAGATATCAAGTATTTCATTTTTCTTACGAGGATGATCAGGCAAAGCATTAAGCAATTGGAGAAGCCTCCCCCAAGCTTGTGGGAGACTCTCTTCTTCAATTTGCACAAAGTTAAATATTTGATGTAAGGCAGCTTATTTCTTATGAGCAGGAAAATATTTTTCAGAGAAGAAATAAATCATATCCTGGAGACTACGCACATAACCAGGAGCAAGAGTATTATACCAAGCCTTAGCATCACCCTTTAATGCGAATGGAAATAATTTGAGAATATAATAATAGCGCATCTTCTCATCATAATCAAAAAGGGTGGCTATATCATTCAACTTAAGATGTGCCACAACAGTTTCAGTTTCATAACCATGGAAAGGATCAGATTCAACCAATGTAATTAACTCTGGGTCGACAGAGAATTCATAATCCTTATCATCAACAAAGATAGGAGAAGTAGCAAACTGAGGATCACATTTCATTTTAGCATTCAAAGTCTTTTCTTTATACTTGCATAATAATTTTACCAAATCATCTCTATCCTTACAAGCAAGGATGTCTGTAGTTGTCTCCTCATCCATAACATAACCTTCCGGTACCTTTGGCAATTCATATCTAGGAGAACTAGGTGTAATAGGTGAGGGAGTCCTGGACTAAGGGCTCCTCGTGCGTCCGGCCTGTTATCCATGGGCCGGACTGATGGGCTGTGAAGACACGAAGACCGAAGACTATACCCGTGTCCGGATTGGACTCTCCTTGGCGTGGAAGGCAAGCTAGGCGACCGACTATGAAGATTCCCTCCGATGTAACCAACTCCATGTAACCCTAGATCTCTCTGGTGTCTATATAAACCAGAGAGCATAGTCCGGATAGCACAGATTCATTACCATATACTCATAGGCTAGACTTATAGGGTTTAGCCATTACGACCTCGTGGTAGATCAACTCTTGTAACACTCATATTCATCAAGATCAATCAAGCAGGAAGTAGGGTATTACCTCCATAGAGAGGGCCCGAACCTGGGTAAACATCGTGTCCCCCGTCTCCTGTTACCATCGACTCTAGACACACAGTTCGGGACCCCCTACCCGAGATCCGCCGGTTTTGACATCGACATTGGTGCTTTCATTGAGAGTTCCGTTGTGCCGTCGACAAAAGGATTCGATGGCCCCTTCGGTCGTCAGTAATGACGTGATCCAGGGAGAAACCTTCCTCCCCAGACAAATCTTCGTATTCGGCGGCTTCGTACTGCGGGCCAACTCGCTAGGCCATCTGGAGCAGATCGATAGTTACGCCCCTGGCCATTAGGTCAGATTCGGAAGCCTGAACTACGTCGCGGACATCCGTGGAGACTTGATCTTCGACGGATTCGAGACCGCGGCAACCGCTCCCCTTCGCCCCGATAAACATGGCTTAAACCTGTCATCGGGCCGCATCCAGGAGATAGCTCCTGTAACAACTCTGGCCTTAGAGTCGGAGCAGATCAAGTCGTCCGAAGATGGGAAACTCAACCCCATCATGTGGGCTACCAACTCGGCAGCGGTGGAGCCGCATGCAGATTCCACTTCGTACGATACTTGCATCAACGGAACCCCGGACTTGTCTCCGATATCGAGTTCCGAACCCTACGAGCCCACGGATACCGAACTCGATTGGCTATCGATCTTCAAGTTCAGCGCCGCGGATATCTTCCAACACTCGCCCATGGGCGACCTACTAAATTGACTAAAAAACCTATCCCTCGCAGACGGCTCGTCGCCGAACTATGTTCGGTTCGACCTTACGGCGGATGATGGAGAATTTTGCTTCCCACCCGCCACCCACTCCATAGCCACCGTTGACGAACCAACCAACACGCCTGACCCCTGCTCTGAAGACATCGACGGTTTGGACGACGATGAGGGGAAAAACCAGAGCTTACTATCCGCTACACATGGGGCGACCACTTCCTGGTATGACGTATGTATGGTGGACACACCCAACGACGATCTCGACGATGACAAGGAGGATCCAGTCAAGGATAAGCCTCCTGGTACACAACCCGAACACCGGCACCCCCGGCGCCACTCTCAGTCGCGTCACTCAAGGGAAAACAATATTAGCATCGGAGGTGATAGTACTCCGGACAACGAAGACCCTGTTCAGACAGGATCCGAATAGGAGGACCAGGAAAGCGGGCAGGATAGCCCTGATGAACAGGCCACATACGGAGACTCGGAGGATAGTAATTATCTTCCACTCTCCGAGCAAGAAGAGAGCCTCGGCAACGAGGAATTCATCATGCCTGAGGAACCTCTAGAACAGGAGCGCTTTAAACGCCGGCTCATAGCCACTGCAAGGAGCCTAAGGAGGAAGCAGCTGCAGCTTCAAGTGAGCCAAGATTTGCTCAACGATAGATGGACCAAAGTCCTGGCCGCCGAAGAATATGGCCTTAGCGTCCCAGGCAAAAGCCACCACAACAGTAGGTGGCTCCCTCAATACGATGGCAAGGCTTTGGAGCCCACACCACCATCGAATAAGCCGGTAGGCCGACCACAGTTCGGTCCGGGCAAAGCAGCAGCCCTAGCAGAGCACCATACCAACCCTTCCGGCCGTCCAAGCAAGAATAAAGAGGCTCGGGGGAACACTCGCGACAAACAACAAGACCCGGAGGGTAGAACCGGACACACAAAATCGACACACAGGTCGCGGAGACATGCCCTGGCCAGTAATAACGATTATCTATTCGGACACAATAGACCTGAGCACGCTCGGTCCGAAAACCGTAAGCGGAGTCCGCCGGATGTGATTCACAGTGTGGCCCAACATAGAGGAGCCGCACACCCTCTTTGCTTCACCAACGAGGTAATGGAGCATGAATTCTCAGACGGGTTTAAACCCATCAACATCGAATCATATGATGGAACAACAAATCCCGCAGTATGGATTGAGGACTTCCTCCTCCATATCCACTTGGCTCGCGGAGACGACCTTCATGCCATTAAATACCTGCCTCTCAAGCTTAAGGGGCCAGCACGGTACTGGCTAAACAGTTTGCCAGAAAATTCTATTGGCAGCTGGGAAGATCTGGAAGACGCCTCTCGTGACAACTTCCAAGAAACATATGTCCGGCCACCAGAGGCCGATGACTTAAGTCATATTGTCCAACAGCCCGGCGAGTCAGCCAGGGAACTCTGGACTAGGTTCTTAGTCAAAAAGAACCAAATTGTCGACTGTCCGAACGCGGAAGCCCTAGCGGCCTTAAAACATAGCGTCCGGGATGAATGGCTAGCACGTCACCTCGGCCAGGAAGGACCTAAATCCATGACAGCCCTTACCGCTCTAATGACTCGCTTTTGTGCGGGAGAAGACAACTGGCTCGCTCGCAAAAGCAACAACGCCAGAGACCCGGGCACTTCTGAAATCCGAGACGGCAACGGAAAGCCACAACTAAACGAGCATACCAGTCGCAGCAATAACGAAAGATTGCGTAACATAGCGGTCAACGCGGATTTCACAATCCGAAACCCGGTCAACGGAAGAAGCCATTTAAGGCCAAACAGGACGGACCATCCGCCCTTGACAGGATATTGGACTGACCTTGTCAGATCCATGGCCACCCTGATACGCCAGCTAATCACACCAACAAAAACTGTTGGGTCTTCAAGCAGGCAAGCTTAATGCCGAATACAAGGGGAGAAGGCCACCAAGCGATAAAGACGACGGCAAGGCTCGCCAGCCGAACACCGGGAGCCAGAAGCAGTTTCCCTTCGACGTTTGACCACTACCGGAGCGGAAATAGCAGTTCGGCTTCCGCCACCCACCCACTATGATGGCAGGATTTACACCACGCGTACATCACTACGCGCTCAAGATACCATGGGCATCGGCAGAAGCACAATACGGACAACCCTGCAAGCATTCCCGTAACGTTTTTTATCCATTCTCCTTTACTTTTATTTATTATAAACAGGTGACCGACGGGACTGCATATACAACGGACTCTGTCGGAGTTCGGATCCGCACACTCACCTAAGGGGTTACTTCAGATAAGGACTCCCCTCCCAGAGGACGGGCGGCGCAGACGTGCGACAGGAGGTCCAAAATAGTTTTTGTAGACCGCACTCTTTATTTTGAGCCTGTACTATGCCTTTTTTTCCTCCGTTCCTGACCCTGAGCATGTCAAATGGCGGGGTTGTGGATTTTTCCTTTTTTATATATGAATCTATCATTGGCTTATTGCTCCACTCCCAGTAAACTTCATCCGAACTAAACTTCTATAATCTTTTTACAATGAGTACGGCCGCAACGACGGTGTTACAAGACGCACCTCGGCATAACCGGCCAGGGGCTCGGTTTGGGAACAAATGAGTCGCCAATAAAAGCCCGAATAGCTCTATAGCATACTTCGGCGTTGCAAGTTTGGCCTTATATGCATCAGCTTCGAATCATTGTCTTTGGTCAATAGTTGGGTTGCCCAGCTCCTGTGTTTGCTACCCTACGTTCCGCTCTATCGGCTAGGGTAGTAAAGGGAGAACTACTGCGATTGTGCCCTGGCTTTGACCGGATGAGCACCTCAGTAGAGAAAGCCGAAAACTGACTGTCATGATGCGGCGAGAGCTGGTCAACCACTTGACGACTTATTCGAATCTTTAGCGATTCTCCGTGTCACACGAAGGGTCTTCTTCAGATCAAAACATGTAAGGCACAATATTACGATACGCCGCATACATACTAGGGGCTATGTCGTAGCCCCACCATAAAACTCCTATGGCTAAGTGAAAGTGTTAACGCCCTATAGTCCGATTGCCTGGTTCGCCGCCTTATCACCTCCTTTATGGACCAAGACGTTGGATAAAGAGTGATTCAATGCTTTTCCGAACACCCCCGTATTTCCTACGAGGGGGCTGAAGCCGACGACTGGAAACTTTCAAATTACATTAAAACGGCCGCACAGGAGGAATACAAGCTTTCGAGCAAAAAATAGATTAACTATAAAGTTGTCTGTTACAACCCTTGTACACATCACTCGAATATTATGTCTTTTGAGCACTGACCCTCTATCAAGCGGGCGGCCTCTAGGACGTCTCCAAAATAATGCTCCGGTTCCGGACGGTCCTTGCCTTTGGGTGGAGTCGCAATATTGATGGCCTTCATCTTCCCCCAGAACGCCTTGACTCGGGCGAAGGCCATCCGTGCACCTTCAATGCATGCCGACCGCTTCATAGCGTCGATACGCGGCACCGCGTCAGCAAGCCGCTGCACCAGGCCGAAGTAACTACTCGGAACAGGTTCAGTCGGCCACAAATGGACTACGACGTTCTTCATGGCAGCGCCGGATATCGTATGCAGCTCGACCACTGGGACATCTGTTCATTCAGCAACAAAGGGTGCTTCGACACGCCGAATTGCGACCAGAAAAGCTTCTCCATTGCATACCCCTCTTGCGCCTGATAAAACTGCGCCGCATCGGAAGAACTCTTCGGCAAGTCTAAAAAATTGTCCGAAGAACTCCATACTTGGTTAAGCTGAGCATAGTTCGGATCGCTGAACTTAGCCTGTAGCAAAAAGGGCTTGCCAGCCACAATATCCCCAGCTTGCCGGATTTCCTCACGGGCTGCTCTGGATTCAGACCGCGCCTCTCTCGCCTCTCGTAAGGCCTTGTCAAGTTCAACCGTTTTGGCTTCATTTTCCTTCTCAAGAAGTTCACAGCGGCCAGCTGCATTTTCTAACTCGCGCGCCATGGTGGACATGGTCTCCTTGTCCTGGCGCCGCGCGGCTTGTTCGGCCCTCAACTCGGCCGCTGCCTTTTTGGCGGCCACATTACTAAACCGGGCCTATTCCTTGGCCTTGGCTAGCTTCGTCCGAAGGGCTTCCACAGTGGCAGCACCATCTGCATTCATGCATATTCCATATAAAACTCTTTTTAGAGTCAGGCTTAAATTACAAAGAACACTGGTGTAAGGAATGCCCACAAAACATACCTTGCGAGTCGTCAAGACGCCTGTTGATCACTGCAATGTCATCCTCCGCAGTATCCAGCTTTCGCTGCAGTTCGGCCACTTCCGTACCACGGGTAGCCGCGGGAAGCGAGACAGTCCGCATTCCAAGTTAAACCAAGGTCAGTACCTGAGCGTGTCTTTTCGATCCTCCGATCGCTTCTTTTGGAAGGCAATCCGAGTATCAGGGGCTACTGCCTATACAACGGGTGCATTCGGTCAATAATATTCCATTGACAAAATTACATTACAAACCTCAAAACCCCTTAGAAGGCTCATGAAGGCCTCATTCAACCCGCTCTTCGCGGAGAGAACCTTTTTGACCATTGTAACCATTAAGGCACGGTGCTCCTCTGAAATGGACGCCTGTCGCAGCATGTCTGTCAGCGTCTTCGGCACTCCTGGGTCTTCGGACACCGTTGCCGGAGCACGACATTCCTTTAAAGGAATCCGCTTAACTGCCTCCAGAATCATCTCCGGTTGTGAGCCGGACAGTTCGGGGCCGTCATTCTTGACCCCTGAACCCAGAGTGACAGAGGCACCACCTTCGGGTAACTCCTTCCTCGTTTCCTGTGCTACTTGCCGGTCGGGAGGGGCCCTTCGGGACGACACCTCAAGATTATCCGCCCTATTGGGCGAGGAGGCCGGAGAAGGCGTGTCACTCTCCATCATCTCTGGAAGAAGGTCCCCCGAGGAGGAGGACGATTGAGAAACACCAGGCGTTAACCTGCGAGGACGTGCACATGTCGGAGAACTACTTCAGTAATAAGAAAAGAATGAGGTATGGTTAAAGTACCTCGCTTCACTTACGGTCTGGCTGGAGGTTCGTCCTCATCTTCAGGCTCTACATTGACATCGCTTGCCTGGCTCAAGCCGACCGATGATGGCATTTTTCCTTTCTTGGAAAGTTTCCCCTCCTGGCCTCCAGAGGCAGCCCGCTTCTTGCCGTGGCAGGCATCTCCTTTGGGCTCCCCGCTCTCACGCCCCTCTGCAGACACCCGGTACAGTGTCGGAATTAACATCCGCGTCAGGAGGGTGGCGCGGGATCTTCGGGAAGGGGCGCCGGACTCCAGATTAATACCGCTTTCTTTATCCAGTCCTGCGTAGGGGCGGAGTGCTCAGTATCTTGTCAAAAGATGTTGAAATAAAAGGTGTTGAATACTTACCGAAGTGTCCGGATGATTGCAGTCGAGGCCAACATCTTCGGTGGTGTCCGGCCATTGCTCTTGCTCCCCGAAATATAATTTCCACATTCCTTCATGCGTCGTGCCGAAGAAGTGCTGAAGAGTCCGCCGCCCTTCTGGATTGAACTCCCACATACGGATAGGCCGCCGCTGACATGGCAGGATCCGGCGGACTAGCATTACTTGAACAATGTTCACAATCTTGATGCCTCTCTCGGTAAGGCTTCGGATGCGACTTTGCAGAGCCTGCACCTCATTAACGGATCCCCAGTTCAATCCCTTGTTGATCCATGAAGCGAGTTGAATTGGAGGGCCGGGTTGGAAAGCAGGAGTAGCCATCCACTTGGAGCCCCGCGGCTCGTTGACATAAAACCATCCCTGCTGCCATAATCCGGAAGACTCGGCGAAAGATCCTTCAAACCAAACCGCGCTGGCAAGCTTGCTTTTAGCAACGCTGCCGCACTCTGCCTGCTCCTCCTCTGTCACCTGCGGTCTCACATGAAAAGTCTTGAGCCACAAACCAAAGTGCGGAGGAGTCCAGAGAAAGGCCTCACACGTGATGATGAATGTCGAGATGAGAAGAATGGCGTCCGGGGCCAGATCATGAAAGTCTAGCCCATAGTAGAACATGAGCCCCCGGACAAAGGGGCTAAGTGCGAACCCTAGCCCATGAAGGAAGTGGGACACAAACACTACCCTCTCGCCAGATTTGGGGGTGGGAATAATCTGCCCCTCGGTAGGAAGCCGATGAAGGATTTCTGGGGTCAGGTACCTCGCTACGCGGAGCTTCGCAATATCCTCCTCCGTGACGAAAGAGGCCACCCACTGGCCTGAACGGCTGGGCCTGGACATGATTGGGGCAGCTGGTGATTGGAACTCGAGGGCTAGAACTCGAGGAGGCTGGGATTGAGGAAGAAGCAAGTGCAGAAGAGAAAGACAAGTCTGGGTCCCTATATAAAGGCCCAGAATATCTAGCGTCCCCTCCTGGGTCTCGAAACTTACCTATCCTCAAAGAGTTGTACCCAGGGGACGGTTGGGTTGCCCATACCAACATTATTGAAAATCCCGTGAATAAGGGGACACGATCTCTGCTTTGACAAGACGTGCCAATAAAACCGCTTCCCGAGATGTGGGGCAATAGGATAGCCAACGGTTGGAAATAATAACCGGGCAGGCGTGAGGCAATGTCGTAACAGTTGTCGACCGACTGGGCTCGTGGAGTATTTTATTTTCTGCAATTATGTACACAAGTCCGGATACAATCATCACATCCAAAGACTATATTGGAGTTTGGAAGAAGGGGAACCCGCCTTGCAATGCCAAAGACAATCTGCGCGCCGGACTCCTCGTCATTGAAGCCAGGTTCAGGGGCTACTGAGGGAGTCCTCGACTAAGGGGTCCTCGCGCGTCCGGCCTGTTATCCATGGGTCGGACTGATGGGTTGTGAAGACACGAAGACCGAAGACTATACCCATGTCCGGATTGGACTCTCCTTGGCGTGGAAGGCAAGCTAGGCGACCGACTATGAAGATTCCCTCCTATGTAACTGACTCCATGTAACCCTAGATCTCTCCGGTGTCTATATAAACCAGAGAGCATAGTCCGGATAGCACAGATTCATTACCATATACTCATAGGCTAGACTTCTAGGGTTTAGCCATTACGATCTCGTGGTAGATCAACTCTTGTAACACTCATATTCATCAAGATCAATCAAGCAGGAAGTAGGGTATTACCTCCATAGAGAGGGCCCGAACCTGGGTAAACATCATGTCCCCCGTCTCCTGTTACCATCGATTCTAGACGCACAGTTCGGAACCCCCTACCCGAGATCCGCTGGTTTTGACACCGACAATAGGTGTTTCAAGATTTTCAGTTTCAAGCTCTTCATCAGCTTCAACAATCTCATTATGTCTTACTCTAGAAATTTGTTCGTCAAGAAATTCACCTAGTGGCACATTATCATCAAGCAAGGTACTAGCATCATCAAGAGTAGCATTCATAGCAGAAGTAGCATCATCAATAACTTGCGACATATCAGAATTGATAGCATGTGGTGGTGTTGCAAGTCTACTTATAACAGAAGGTGTATCTAAAGCGGAGCTGGATGGCAGTTCCTTACCTCCCCTGGTCTTAGAGGGAAAAATCTTAGTCTTAGCATCCTTCAGATTCTTCAAAGTGACAATCTGATAATAATCCCAAGTTCAACGAATATAGCTATGCTCCCCGGCAACGGCGCCAGAAAAAGGTCTTGATAACCCACAAGAATAGGGGATCGCAACAGTTTTCGAGGGTAGAGTATTCAACCCAAATTTATTGATTCGACACAAGGGGAGCCAAAGAATATTTCAAGGATTAGCAGCTGAGTTGTCAATCAACCACACCTGAAGATTAATTATCTGCAGCAAAGTGATCAGTAGCAAAGTAGTATGATAGTTTTGATAATAGTAGCAACATCAATAGTAACAGTAACAGTGATAGCAATGGTTTTGTAGCAAGTGCAATGGTAACAATAGCAGAAGTTACTTAGCAAGAACAATATGAGAGAAATTCGTAGGCATTGGATCGGTGAATTCATTGGGTGATATTCATCATATAACAGTCATAACCTTGTGCGATACGGCACTAGCTCCAGTTCATAAATATAATGTAGGCATGTATTTCGTAAATAGTCATACGTGCTTATGAAAAGAACTTGCATGACATCTTTTGTCCTACCCTCCCATGGCAGCGGGGTCCTATTGGAAACTAAGGGATATTAAGGCCTCCTTTTAGTAGAGCCGGAACAAAGCATTAGCACACCATGAATACATGAACTCCTCAAACTACGGTCATCACCGGGAAGTGTCCCGACTTCTGTCACTCCGGGTTTTCTAGATCATAACACGTAGTAGGTGACTATAACTTGCAAGATCGGATCTAGAACATAGATATAATGGTGATAACATAAACGGTTCAGATCTGAAATCATGGCACCCGGGTCCAAAGTGACAAGCATTAAGCATGGCAAAGTCATAGTAACATCAATCTCAGAACATAATGGATACTAGGGATCAAGCCCTAACAAAACTAACACGATTACATGATGAATCTTATCCAACTCCTCACCGACCAGCGAGCCTACGAAGGAATTACTCACTACCGGTGGGGAGCATCATGGAATTAGCGATGGAGAAGGGTTGGTGATGACGAAGATCGAAGATCCCCCTCTCCGGAGCCCCAAACGGACTCCAGATCTGGCCTCCCGATGAAGAACAGGAGGTGGCAGTGGCTCCGTCTCGTGAAACGCGATAATTTTTCCTCCCTGATTTTTTTCTCCGAAAATATGACTTTATAGTATCAGGGTTGAGGTCTGCGGGGCCACCAGGTGGGGATTGAAGGAAATATGCCCTAGAGGCAATAATAAAGTTGTTATTTTATGTTTCCTTATTCATGATAAATGTTTATTATTCATGCTAGAATTGTATTGATCGAAAACCTAAATACATGTGTGAATACATAGACAAACACTGTGTCCCTAGTGAGCCTCTACTTGACTAGCTCGTTGATCAGAGATGGTTAAGGTTTCCTAATCATGGGCATGAGTTGTCATTTGATAACGGGATCACATCATTAGGAGAATGATGTGATGGACAAGACACATCCGTTAGCTTAGCATACCAATTGTTCAGTTTTATTGCTATTGCTTTCTTCATGTCAAATACATATTCCTTCGACTATGAGATTATGCAACTCCCGGATACTGGAGGAATGCCTTGTGTGCTATCAAACATCACAACGTAACTGGGTGATTATAAAGATGCTCTACAGGTATCTCCGAAGGTGTTTCTTGAGTTGGCATAGATCGAGATTAGGATTTGTCACTCTGAGTATCGAAGAGGTATCTCTGGGCCCTCTCGGTAATACACATCATAAAGAAGCCTTGCAAGCAAAGTGACTGATGAGTTAGTTGCAGAATGATGTATTACGGAATGAGTAAAGAGACTTGCCAGTAACGAGATTGAACTAGGTATGAAGATACCGACGATCGAATCTCGAGCAAGTAACATACCGATGGACAAAGGGAATTACGTATGTTGTCATAAGGTTTGGCCGATAAAGATCTTCGTAGAATATGTAGGAGCCAATATGGGCATCCAGATTCCGCTATTGTTTATTGACCAGAGAGGTGTCTCGGTCATGTCTACGTAGTTCTCGAACCCGTAGGGTCCGCACGCTTAACGTTCGTTGACGATACAGTATTATATGAGTTATGTATGTTGGTGACCAAATGTTGTTTGGTGTTCCAGATGAGATCACAGACATGACGAGGAGTTCCGGAATGGTCAGGAGGTAAAGATTAATATATGGTATAATAGTGTTTGGTCTCCGGAAGGGTTCCGGAATTCACCGGAAGGGGTTTCGGATGTTTCCCGAAATGTTTGGGCACGAGAACACTTTATTTGGGCCAAGGGGTAAAGCCCATGAGGGTTTTGGAAAGTGCAAAAGGAAGTTTTGCAGAGGCCAGACGCCAGGAACCCTGGCGCCTGGGGGTAGATGCCAGGAACTCTAGCGTCTAGCCCTGGAGTCCGAGAAGGACTCTTGCCTTTCGGGCAAAACTGTCTTTGAGGAGGCTTTTACTCCAAATTTTGACCCCAGGGCTCAACATATAAATAGAGGGGAAGGGCTAGCACCCAAGACATCAAGAATCACCAAGCCGTGTGCCGGCAACCCCGTCCCCTCTAGTTTATCCTCCGTCATAGTTTTCGTTGTGCTTGGCGAAGCCCTGCGGAGATTGTTCTTCACCAACACCGTCACCACGCCGTCGTGCCGCCAGAACTCATCTACTACTTCGCCCGTCTTGCTGGATCAAGAAGGCGAGGACGTCATCGAGCTGAACATGTGCTAAACACGGAGGTGCCATACGTTCGGTACTTGATCGGGACGGATCGTGAAGGTGTTCGACTACATCAACCGCGTTGATAAACGCTTCCGCTTAGCGATCTTCAAGGGTATGAAGATGCTCTCCCCCTCTCGTAGCTATGAATCTCCATGGATAGCTCTTGCGTGTGCGTAGAAATTTTTTGTTTTCCCTGCAACGTTTCCCAACAGTGGCATCCGAGCTAGGTCTATGCGTAGATGATATGCATGAGTAGAACACAAAGAGTTGCGAGCGGTGATAGTCATACTGCTTACCACCAACATCTTATTTTGATTTGGCGGTATTGTGGGATGAAGCAGCCCGGACCAACCTTACATGTCCACGTACATGAGACCGGTTCCACCGACAGACATGCAACTAGTTTTGCATAAGGTGGCTGGCGGGTGTCTGTTTCTCCTACTTTAGTTGAATCAAATTTGACTGCGGCCGGTCCTTGAAGAAGGTTAAAACAGCAAACTTGACGAAACACTGTTGTGGTTTTGATGCATAGGTAAGAACGATTCTTGCTAGAAGCTCGTAGCAGCCACGTAAAACTTGCAACAACAAAGTAGAGGACGTCTAACTTGTTTTTGCAGGGCATGTTGTGATGTGATATGGTCAAGACATGATGTGACATACGTTATTGTATGAGATGATCATGTTTTGTAAAAGTTATCAGCAACCGGCAGGAGGCTTATGGTTGTCTCTTTAATGTATGAAATGCAAACACCATGTAATTGCTTTACTTTATCACTTTGTGTTAGCGATAGTTGTAGAAGCAATAGTTGGCGAGACGACCACGACGCATGATGGAGATCAAGGTGTCGAGCCGGTGACGATGGAGATCATGACGATGCTTTGGAGATGGAGATCAAAAGCACAAGATAATGATGGCCATATCATGTCACATATTTTGATTGCATGTGATGTTTATCTTTTATGCATCTTATTTTGCTTAGTATGGCGGTATCATTATAAGTTGATCCCTTAACTAAAATTTAAAGGTATAAGTGTTCTCCGTGAGTATGCGCCGTTGCGACAGTCCGTCGTGTTAAGACACCACGTGATGATCGGGTGTGATAGACTCTACGTTCACATACAACGGGTGCAAGGAAGTTTTGCACATGCGGAATACTCGGGTTAAACTTGATGAGCCTAGCATGTACAGACATGGCCTCAAAACACTGGAGACTGAAAGGTCGAACGTGAATCATATACTAGATATGATCAACATAGAGATGTTCACCATTGATGACTACCCCATCTCACGTGATGATCGGACATGGTTAGTTGATTTGGATCACGTATCATTTAGATGACTTGAGGGATGTCTATCTAAGTGGGAGTTCTTAAGTAATCTGATTAATTGAACTTAATTTATCATGAACTTAGTCTTGATAGTATTTGCATATCTATGTTGTAGATCAATGGCCCGTGCTACCATCCCTTGAATTTTAATGCGTTCCTAGAGAAAGCTAAGTTGAAATATGATGGTAGCAACTACATGGACTGGGTCCGTAACTTGAGGATTATCCTCGCTGTTGCACAGAAGAATTATGTCCTTGATGCACCGCTAGGTGAAAGGCCTGCTGCAGGAGCAGATGCTGATGTTTTGAACGTCTGTCAAGCTCGATCTTATGACTACTCGATAGTTCAGTGTGCCATGCTTTACGGCTTAGAATCGGGACTTCAAAGACGTTTTGAATGTCATGGAGCATATGAGATGTTCCAAGAGTTGAAGTTAATATTTCAAGCAAATGCCCGAGTTGAGAGATATGAAGTCTCCAACAAGTTCTATAGCTGCAAGATGGAGGAGGACAGTTCTGTTAGTGAAAACATACTCAGAATGTCTGGATATCATAATCACTTGACTCAGCTGGAGTTAATCTTCCAGATGATAGTGTTATTGACAGAGTTCTCCAATCACTGCCACCAAACTACAAAGGCTTCGTGATGAACTATAATATGCAAGGGATGGAGAAGACAATTCCCGAGCTCTTCGCAATTCTCAAAGTTGTGGAGGTATAAATCAAGAAGGAGCATCAAGTGTTGATGGTTAACAAGACCACTAGTTTCAAGAAAAAGGGCAAGGGGAATAAAGGGAACTTCAAGAAGAATGGCAAGCAAGTTGCCACTCCTGGGAAGAAGCCCAAAGCTGGACCCAAGCCTGAAACTGAGTGCTTCTACTGCAAAGGGACAAGTCACTGGAAGCGGAACTGCCCCAAGTATTTGGCGGATAAGAAGGATGGAAAAGTGAACAAAGGTATATTTGATATACATTTTATTGATGTGTACCTTACTAATGCTCGTAGTAGCACCTGGGTATTTGATACTGGTTCGGTTGCTCATATTTGTAACTCGAAACAGGAGCTACGGATTAAACGAAGATTGGCTAAGGACGAGGTGAAGATGCGCGTCGGGAATGGTTCCAAGGTCGATGTGATCGCCGTCGGCACGCTACCTCTACATCTACCTTCAGGATTAGTTTTAGACCTGAATAATTGTTATTTGGTGTCAGCGTTGAGCATGAACATTATATCTGGATCTTGTTTAGTGCGAGACGATTATTCATTTAAATCAAAGAATAATGGTTGTTCTATTTATATGAGTAATATCTTTTATGGTCGTGCACCCTTGAAGAGTGGTCTATTTCTGTTGAATCTCGATTGTGGTGATACACATATTCATAATATTGATGCCAAAAGATGCAAAGTTGATAATGATAGTGCAACATATTTGTGGCATTGCCGTTTAGGTCATATTGGTGTAAAGCGCATGAAGAAACTCCATGCAGATGGACTTTTGGAATCACTTGATTATGAATCATTTGATACTTGCGAACCATGCCTCATGGGCAAGATGACTAAAACTCTGTTCTCCGGAACAACGGAGCGAACCAATGACTTATTAGAAATAATACAAACGGATGTATGTGGTCCGATGAGTGTTGAGGCACACGGCGGGTATCGTTATTTTATGACCTTCACAGATGATTTGAGCAGATATGCGTATATCTACTTAATGAAACACGAGTCTAAAACATTTGAAAAGTTCAAAGAATTTCAGAGTGAAGTGGAGAATCATCGTAATAAGAAAATAACGTTTCTAAGATCTGATCGCGGAGGTGAATATTTGAGTTACGAGTTTGGCCTTCATTTAAAACAATGTGGAATAGTTTCACAACTCACGCCACCTGGAACACCACAGCGTAATGGAGTGTCCGAACGTCGTAACTGTACTTTATTAGATATGGTACGATCTATGATGGCTCTTACCGATTTACCACTATCGTTTTGGGGTTATGCATTAGAGACAGCTGCATTCACGTTAAATAGGGCACCGTCTAAATCCGTTGAGATGACACCATATGAACTATGGTTTGGTAACAAACCTAAGTTGTCGTTTCTTAAAGTTTGGGGTTGCGACAGTTATGTCAAAAGGCTTCGGCCTGATAAGCTCAAACCCAAATTGGAGAAGTGCGTCTTCATAGGATACCCTAAGGAAACAATTGGGTAAACCTTCTACCACAAATCTGAAGGCAAGATCTTTGTTGCCAAGAATGGAACATTTCTAGAGAAGGAGTTTCTCTCGAAAGAAGTGAGTGGGAGGAAAGTAGAACTTGATGAGGTAATTGTACCTTCTCTCGAATTGGAAAGTAGCAGATCAGAGAAATTCGTTCCCGTGATGCCTACACCAACTAGAGAGGAAGCTAATGATGATGATCATGAAACTTCAGATCAAGTTACTACTGAACCTCGTAGGTCAACCAGAGCACGATCCGCACCAGAGTGGTACGGTAATCCTGTTCTAGAAGTATTGTTACTAGACCATGGCGAACCTACGAACTATGAAGAATCTATGATGTGCCCATATTCCGATAAATGGCTTGAGGCCATGAAATCTGAGATAGGATCCATGTATGAGAACAAAGTGTGGACTTCGGTGGAATTGCCCGATGATCGGTGAGCCATAGAGAATAAATGGATCTTCAAGAAGAAGACTGACGCTGATGGTAATGTTACTGTCTACAAAGCTCGACTTGTAGCAAAAGGTTTTCAACAAGTTCAAGGCATTGACTACGATGAGACTTCACTGGTACGCGTCGGTCCTAAACAAATAGTTTTTAACCCCTTTCCGCGAATGCATTTGGGACCATCGCCAAGTGAGTGTGGGCGATAGGGGGGTCCTTCCCACACGACCCAGAAACCGTCGGGGATGGGGAGCCTTGATGCATACAGTTGTCCCTATATAATCGTTTCCGATATCTCAAATATCCCAAACGCTTCATCCTTGCTACTCGTTTGTGCTCACATTGCCATCACTGTGGGACTTTTGTGGTTCTGCCTAAAACCAGGTAAATTCTAGGCACGGGAGCTTTCTAGGCAAATTCCAGGCACGAGAGATTTACGATGCCTGGCACATCACAAACAGTTCATGATTATAAACCGTGTACGATAGGTACAATCACACACATTTAGTTTTCCCGCACCGTATGTGATAGTGTCTGACATCACACACGCTTTGCAAACGGCAACTGTGTGCATGCTTGCACACGCTTCCTCTCTGTGAACCATCTCGGATTATGGTGTATATCACAAACGTTTGTGTTTTACCAACCGTGTGTGCCGTAATGACCTGCACAACATAATTTCGCCCTAATTTAATTGCTACTATTTAAAATTGTGCCTAATTTAAACCTCAAAGTAGGCTATAGTTTTATTCATATCCATCAGGTTCAAACAACCAATGCATTATTCGATTCACAGGTACATATGTTTAACAATTACATAAGCACCAAATAAAGAATGATGTACTGGGGTTCTATACTTGTACTATTACAGATGGTAAAGAAAGAGGCGACAGGCATTCTAGTTGCTCAACAAGGTGAAGCGGAATGGCCCTATTGTGCTGTCCTAGATGCAGAAGGCATGCAGGACTCTAGTCCAACCCCTTGTGATGACCGGCCGCCAATCATGTAGTTTGAGAGGTAATCTTGAGTAAACTGCTTCAGGATCCACTGCAAAAGAAAAAAGATTCAGATATTGTCATCTAACACAACTCATTATGGGCAGTAAAAAGAAGGCTACAGGGTTCTTACTTACCATCTTGCAGTTCACTGTTGTCTTGCATAAAGTGTAAACAAATAGTTCGATTGACATCTTTTGACCCATTTTAATAACAATCTTTATCAGTTCCTCACTTGATGCTGGTTCATGAATATCTCATTGCCCCATACGCAGAAAGGGTCGAAGTGTGGATCTTTGGCAATGATATATGTACCTAAAAGCACCAAGTTAATATTAGAAGCTAAACAACAATTGAAAAATGATGTAGTACAACACTCCATCCATCCCATTATATAAGATTTTATTACATGTATATCTAGACATCATCAGAACATTAAGGTAACACTCTTGATGCGGAGCATCCGACGATCATCCCCATGTACACTATGACTACTCTTCAAGCCCCAAGTGGACATACGACGAGACCTCAAACATACGCCATTGGACACAAGGTGAACCCGCTCCTAAATGCTTCTCCTTTCCATTCATGCGAGACATGGTTGCTACCTAATCCAAGGACACTACACATGCCTAGGTACCAAGGAGACCCTCTCGGAAATGCTCAGAATGATGGACAAGTCCCCAAGTACAAGGATGAAGGAGCACGACGAGAGGAACCGGAGAAAGGCTACAGGACCCGGACATCCGGCCCCTGAAGATGTCAACAATAGCAGCAACCCAGCAACCGAAGTGCTACAGGGCCCGGACATCCGGCCAGGCCCCGGACATCCGGCCCCAGCCCGGACATCCGGCGCCCCGTCACAGAACGTCCAGAAGCTGGATCTCGCCAGCCCGGACATCCGGCCCCAGCGCCCGGACATCCGGCGTCTCGGGAAAGCCCGGACATCCGGCCATCGCCCGGACATCCGGCCCCTCCTGCCTGCGTGCAGTGTATCCGGGCCGAAAGCCCATGTACCCCTTCGCCCCTTAGACTATATATACTCCCCCTCCACCTACGTTTTAGGGTTAGCATTGGTTTAGCTCATATGTGAGATAGAGCATTGCTCATCCATACGGATCTGCTCCTCGAGAGAGACCGCGACCCCTCTACAGAGACGATCCACGTCGGATTCAAGACCCCCTCATGGGTGGCCCCATCAAGACCTCCTCACGGAGAAGAACAGGTTACCCTTTGTGTCAGAGTAAATGGGCACGGGTAGCCTAACCGACTCCCCCTGGCTCTTCGAAAAATTATCAGGCCAGTCGAGCCTTCAAGCACCCAGAGCACGGGGCCGCCTTCCTCTGGCCGGCTATCCCCAAGGCCGACTACCAGAAGGCGACCCGGCCTCAAAAACCTTCCCGAAGAAAGCTATGAGATGGCCGACTCCAGGAAGCCGGCCCCAAGAGGACCGACTCCCAGAAGCCGGCCATGAAGAAGGCCGACTCCCAGAAGCCGGCCAAGACTGCACCCACCAGGGCTGCACCCACATAACGGTGATAAGACGGGGCGTGGCCGTAGTACAGCCGACCACCCCCGAATCCCAGAACATGCATGGCCACAGGGCGCCGTACGGGTCAGCCATCCCCCGTCCGGCGCGGCATTGTAGCCCTGTTGACCACGACGTCACCCACGACAGGCGCCAGTACGGCCCGTGGGCAGCGGGCCCCTTCAACCAGAGAGACGCTCGAAGGCGGCCCGGCCTCCCCTAGTCGGCCTGAGGCGTAGCCGGCTCCCAATAGACGGCTACCTCCCTCCCTCGAAACATGTGCATCATTAAGGAGACAAGACGAGGTGAGGCTACAGTGAGAGCCCGCTAGGCGGCGGCACTGTAGCCACGCTTATCTGGACAAAGCCCTCGTCATCAGGGGCGAGGCAACAGTAACCAGCCGCCGACAAGGCCCCCAGGCGGTGGGGCCGGCCTGTCGGCCAAGAGGCCGACAGCCGGCGGGACCCACCAGTCGGCGGGCCCCAACGGCCGGCGGAGAAGCCGGCGAGCACCGACACTGATGGCTGGGACCCGTACCTAGCCGGATTACCATTGTATCCCTGGGGGTAGGCCTATATAAATCCCCTGGGACACCCATGCAAAGGGTTGATCTCATAGAGTTTTACACACCACATAGAGAGAAAAGGAGAGCTAGCCTTGCCCTTCTTCTTCCCCTAGCCAAACAGCTCAAGGAGCACTTGTAGCTACTTGTGTTGATCTAGTGATCATGCAGAGACCCCGCAGAGCAGGACTAGGGGTGTTATCTCCACGGAGAGCCCCGAACCTGGGTAAGATTCGCCGGCGTGCATGTCTTCGCCTTATCCCGTTTCCAGGCACCGGCGATGTCTTACTGGCTCCCACAATGATAAGCCACCCGTTGGCATATGTCGCACCTACCACCCGGCATTTGGCGCCCACCGTGGGGCCAGGTGCACCGTCGTCCGGAGACCTGCTCTGGACGGGAACCCTTTTCCTTCCCCGCGAGCATAGCCAGCCCGCTACGCCCGATGGCGCTTGCCCTGACGCGCTGCAAGGCATCGACGACGCCTGCGCGGCAAGCTGCCTCGCCGACCTTCTTGGCGAGACTCGCATCTCCGACGAGCCCGCGTCCGACGCGGGCATAGATTACCCCGAGAGCCGCCTCGTCAGCCTCCTCGACCAGCTTCACGTCTCCAGCGAGCTTGCTGTGGACTTGGAGTCGGTCGGCTCCACCGACCCGATGCTTGTCGACTCCGACTCGGCATCGCTTGACGCCTTCCCCACTGACGTGGTGATCATCGACGACCCTCTCCCTCGAGCCGACAGTGGCAGCAGCGCTATCACTGAGGTGCTGGTCATCAGCCACGGCGCCGTCTCGGGCGAGAACGCCCATGACGCCCTACAAGCGGTGCTGCACGACTTGTCCGTCCCCATCCCGGCCGACGCCGACGCCGAGACTCTGGAGGCACGCCGCCTCGCCCTCATCACGGAGGGCCAGAAGATAGCATCCATGAGACGCCTCACTGAGGCTCACCAGCGCGAAGTCGACTGCGCCGCCTTTGGTACGCCGCCTCCTAGCGGGCCGAGCTGAGCCGGCCTCGTCAAGAAGTGCGGCGCGGCCATCGCCAGCATGCTGGGAGCAGACCGCCCAGTCTACGCCACGCCACTCGAGAACCTGTGTGCCGCTCAGGCGGCCGTAGACGAGCTGAACGGGTTGGGGGCTGATGAGCTCCCCTACATGAGTAGACGCATCCAGCAGCTGATCGACGCGGCCGCAGAACGGCATGAAGCCGGCGCCCGCGCTGAGAGTCCTCCCCCACGCCGAGAACACGCCGCGACATCCCGGACGCCGACTACAAGCGGCGCCCGCACAAGGAAAGACAAGGAGCCGGCTGCTAGCCGCAGCCGGACTCGGGTCACCATTGAGTGCGACGCAGAAGGCCGTCCCCGAGCGGTGGAACGACAAGCCAATCCGCCTCCACCCCCCGCCTCGTGGGGAGAGATATCCCACCCCGCCGCCTGTCACGCATCCGACTCTCGGTGGCCGACTAGGCCACCACGAAGGAGTCGGCGAGAACGATGCCCGCCACCGGATCGACCGCCTAGCGCGATCCCTGGCGCTAGAAGAAGAAGATGATGTCGGTCCGCCTTGCTTTGGCCCCCGCACCCGCGACGAGCCCTTCCCCAAAGGGTTCTCACTCCCAAGAGACACGCCAAAATACAACGGCTCCGTGAAGCCGGAAGATTGGTTGATCGACTACTCTACCGCAGTCAGCATAGCAAACGGCAACAGGCGCGTTGCCTTGAAGTACGTCCCTCTCATGCTTCAGGGCACGGCATGCACCTAGCTGAACAACCTCAAGCCCTACAGCGTCAACAGCTGGCTAGACTTCACGGAAGTCTTCGTCCGCAACTTCACCAGCACATACAAGCAGCCTCCCAAGCCCCGCCAGCTCTCCTTATGCGTCCAAGGGTCCAGCGAATCGACTCGCGACTACCTCACGCGTTGGGCCGAGCTCCGCAACTCCTGTGAGGGGGTGCACGAGGTTCAAGCCATAGAGTACTTCACCGCCGGGTGCCAAGAGGGCACCCTCCTCAAGCACCGACTCCTCTGCGACGAGCCGACCACCCTCGACGAGCTGCTAATCATAGCAGACAAGTACGCCACGGCCGACTCCTCGACGAAGACCGAGCTCCGACTGGACGCCTCTGGAAAGGTGCTCGCTCCGGCTCCCAAGACGCCGGCTGGTGACTCCAACCGACGCCCCTACTAGAACGACCACAAGCGCAAGGCACCTATGCCGCCTTCCACCAGTCGGCAAGTAGCCACCGTTGAAGACGAACGACCCGAAGAGCGGCCCGCTCCCAAGAAGAAGGGCGGTAGGCCGGCTTGGCGGCCGGCCTTCTCCTATGAGCAAACTCTCGATGCCCCCTGCAAGTTCCACAGCGGCGCGAAGCCGTCCAACCACACGACCCGAAAGTGCCATTGGCTCACGCGGATCTCCAAGGGCGAGGGGCTGGTGCCGCCTCCGCCTCCAGCCCCTCAGCAGCCGGCTGTTCGACCAGCAGTCGGAGCCATTCAGGATGAGTTCCCAGATGAGCATGCCGCCTACATCGTCTTCGCGAGCCAGATTGAAGACAAGCGCAGTCGGCGCCGACAGCACCAAGAAGTCAACGCGGTCGCCTCCAGCAACCCCGAGTTCATGCATTGGTCTGAAAGGCCCATCAGCTGGAGCCGGGCCGATCACCCAGAGGTGATGCCGTCTCCCGGCTCCTATGCATTGGTGTTGGACGTCACCCTCACGACGGAAAGGCGAGCTTCCTGTTTCTCCCGCGTGCTGATTGATGGTGGAAGCAGCATCAACATACTGTACCGCGACACCATGGAGAAGTTGAACCTCAAGGCGAAGCAGCTCATGCCAAGCCGGACTGTGTTCCATGGCATCGTACCCGGCCTGTCCTATTCCCCAATCGGCAAGATCAAGATGGATGTTCTCTTCGGAGACAAGGATCACTTTCGCCGAGAAGCGATCTGGTTTGAAGTAGTGGATCTAGAAAGCCCTTACCACGCCTTGCTTGGCCGACCTGCCCTGGCCAAGTTCATGGTTGTGCCCCACTACACCTACCTCAAGATGAACATGCCGAGTTCAAAGGGGATCATCACTATAGCCGGAGACTACAAGAAGTCCATCGAGTGCGCTGCGGCCAGCAGTTGACTGGCCGAGTCCCTCGTGGTTGCTGAAGAGAAGAAGATGCTGGACCGAGTCGTGGCCATGGCCGGCAAGTAGCCGGCCCTGTCCCCCAGCCCCAAGGAATATGATGCTCAGGGCTCCTTCCAGCCGGCCAAGGAGACAAAGAAGATACCTCTGGACCCGGAGAACCCGGAGAGGTTTGCTGTCATTGGTGCAAACCTGGACAGTAAATAGGAAGGCGAGCTCGTCGACTTCCTCCGTGAGAATCGGGACATCTTTGCATGGTCCCCAAAGGACATGCCGGGTGTTCCGAAGGATTTCGCCGAGCACAAGCTACACGTCCGAGCGGACGCGAAACCAGTCAAGCAGCCTCTCCATCGACTGTCGGAGGAGAAAAGAAGGATCGTAGGAGAAGAGATAGCCCGGCTCCTGGCCACCGGCTTCATTATGGAGGTGTTTTTTCCAGAGTGGCTTGCCAACCCGGTCTTGGTGTTGAAGAAGAACAATAAATGGCGTATGTGTATAGATTACACCAGCCTCAACAAAGCCTGTCCCAAAGATCCGTTTGCCCTACCACGGATTGATCAAGTGATAGACTCCACGGCCGGATGCGAGCTGTTGAGTTTCTTGGATGCTTACTCAGGATACCACCAGATCAAGTTGGACCCAGCCGACCGCCTGAAGACCGCCTTCATCACACCATTCGGAGCTTTCTGCTACCTGACTATGACATTCGGCTTGAGGAATGCCGGTGCCACTTTTCAGCGTTGCATGCAGAAATGCCTCCTCAAGCAACTCGGCAGAAATGCCCACGTCTATGTAGACGATATTGTGGTGAAGACGGAGAAACGCGGCACCCTGCTGGAAGACCTCAGAGAAACATTTGCCAACTTGCGCCGATTCCAGATCAAGCTCAACCCCGATAAATGCGTGTTCGGAGTACCAGCCGGCCAACTTCTAGGCTTTTTGGTCTCCGAACGCGACATTGAGTGCAACCCAGTGAAGATCAAGGCCATAGAGAGAATGGAGATTCCTACCAAGTTGCGAGACGTTCAGAAGTTTACCGGGTGCCTGGCCTCCCTAAACCGCTTTATCAGCCGGCTAGGGGAGAAGGCTCTCCCCCTGTACCGACTCATGAAGAAGTCCACCCACTTCGAGTGGAACGACCAAGCAGACCAAGCTTTCCACGAGTTGAAGAAGATGCTGACCACACCACCTGTCCTGGCAGCGCCGACTGAGAAAGAGCCCATGCTCCTTTACATTGCTGCGACTAGCCGAGTGGTCAGTACAGTCATCGTGGTCCAGCGCCCAGAAGAAGGCCGAGCTCAGTTAGTCCAGAGGCCGGTATATTATTAAAGCGAAGTACTGTCCACCTCGAAGCAAAACTACCCGCATTACCAGAAGATGTGCTATGGAGTGTACTTCGCCGCCAAGAAGCTGAAGCCCTACTTTCAAGAGCATCCCATCACGGTCGTATGCACCGCCCCGCTTGCCGAGATCATAGGCAGCCGGGATGCATCCGGCCGGGTGGCTAAGTGGGCCATTGCGCTGGCTCCTTACACGATCTTCTACCAGCCCCGCACTGCCATCAAGTCCCAAGCATTGGCCGACTTCCTTGTCGACTGGGCCGAGACCCAGTACCTACCGCCGGCTCCCGACTCCACTCATTGGCGGATGCACTTCGACGGATCCAAGATGCGCACCGGCTTGGGAGCCGGCATCGTCCTCACCTCTCCCAAGGGCGACAAGCTCAGATACACATTGCAAACCCATTTTGCCGCCTCCAACAATGTGGCTGAGTACGAGGCGCTCATACACGGGCTCCGGCTAGCCAAAGAACTCGGCATACACCGGATCCTGTGTTATGGCGACTCGGATTTGGTGGTCCAGCAGTCATCTGGCGACTGGGACGCCAAGGACGCAAACATGGCGAGCTATCGATTCCTCGTCCAGCAAATCAGCGGATACTTTGAAGGGTGCGAGTTCCTCCACGTGCCACGGGCCGACAACGAGCAAGCAGATGCCCTGGCACGGATCGGCTCCACCCGACAAGCTATACCAACCGGCGTCTCTCTCCAGTGCCTCCTCAAACCGTCTGTCAAGCCGTCTCCAGAATTGGACTCCATCTTCGTACTGCCTGCCCCTAATGCAGTCGGATCCGACTGGGGGAACCCAGCAGGCGGCTCGGGGACTTTTCGACAAGCGGCCCGGGGACTGCCGTAGTCGCACCCGGCTCGGGGACTTCGGAACCCGACCCGGGGACTGCAGCAGTCGGCCCGAGGACTGCAGAAATCGGCCCGGGGACTGCAACGACACAACAGGCAGTGGCCGTCTCCAACTCTTCACCACTCAACCCACCCACCCAGGTCATAGTAGCCGTACTGACAACAGAAGAAGTCACAGCTCCGTCATGGGCCAAGCCCATCCTCAACTTCCTAGTAAATAGAGAGCTGCCGACTGATGAGATCTCGGCAAGACTAGTTCAACGCCGAGCCGGAGCATACGCAATAATAAACAGAGAACTTATTAAGCGGAGCGTCACTGGAGTCTTCCAGTGTTGCGTCGAGCTAGAGAAGGGCATAGCAATCCTCAAGGATATCCACCAAGGCGAATGCGGCCACCACGCAGCCTCAAGATCACTTGTCGCCAAAGCTTTCCGCCATGGTTTCTTCTGGCCGACTGCTTTGGAAGACGCCAAGGAATTAGTCAAATGCTGCAAAGGATGCCAAGTCTTCAGCTCCAAGCAACACCTATCGGCTTCTGCACTCAAGACCATCCCCCTCACCTGGCCCTTTGCCGTTTGGGGGCTGGACATGGTGGGCCCATTCAAGACAGCCCGCGGCGGCATGACACATCTGCTTGTCACCGTGGACAAATTCACCAAGTGGATTGAAGCGAAGCCAATCAAGAAGCTGAACGGGCCGACTGCCGTGACATTCATCGCAGACATCACCACTCGGTATGGTATACCACACAGCATCATCACCGACAACGGCACAAATTTTGCCAAGGGAGCACTGGCACGTTTCTGCGCGACGCAGGGCATCCGACTGGACTTAGCGTCCGTTGCCCACCCGCAGTCAAACGGCCAGGTCGAGTGAGCAAACGGCCTCATCCTCTCCGGCATCAAGCCCCGACTGGTCGTACCACTGGAGCGTTCGGCCGGCTGCTGGCTCAATGAGCTGCCGGCTGTCCTCTGGAGTCTGCGTACTACCCCGAACAAGTCAACCGGCTTCACTCCTTTCTTCCTTGTAATGGTGCCGAGGCTGTCATCCCAACTGACATCAAGTTCGACTCGCCTCGGGTCACCATGTACACGGAGGCGGAGGCCAAGGAAGCGCGAGAAGACGGCGTCGACCTGCTGGAAGAAGGCCGGTTGTTAGCACTCAGCCGGTCCGCCATCTACCAGCAGGGTTTGCGCCGTTACCACAACCGGAAGGTCAAGCCAAGATCCTTCCAAGAAGGCGATCTTGTGCTCCGGCTGATCCAGCGAACAGCCGGCCAGCACAAGCTCTCGGCCCCTTGGGAAGGCCCTTTCGTCATCAGCAAGGCCCTAGGCAACGACTCCTACTACCTGATCGATGCACAGAAGCCGAGGGCACGCAAGAGGGATGATTCCGGCAAGGAGTCGGAACGACCATGGAACGCCAATCTCCTGAGAAGATTTTACAGTTAAAAGCAGTATGTATCACGCTACCTTTTTGTATTAAGTACAAGACAACGGCCCCCCGAGGCGCACTCGGGGACTACCCTCCTTTATCTATGAATGACGAATGTCATACCCATGAATGTACTATTACGTTTGATTCTCTATCTGGCACCGGGTTCGACTAGTCGGCCCGGGGACTGGCCGCCTTGAGTTATATTAAAAGTTCTACCTGAAGTCAGACAAGTAGTGTGTCAGCACCCGAGCCCTCTCTTGTTGTAAGTCGCAGCTCGAAGAACCGACTGTCCGACTGGCAAGAGCCAAAGGCAGGAAAGGATGCCCACACGAAAAACGGCTAAGGACTAACGAACTTATATAACACAAGACGGCCTCCAACCATGCCTACCGGCTGTCAGAACAGCCGGCTGGCCGGCTTCCCAGTCACTTCGCTACAATCCAAGAAAGCTAGAGTACTTGCCCTCCCAACCGGCCAAGCACCTCTCCAGCCACAGACTGCAGAGCAGCTGTCCGGCTGGGAAGGCAGCAACCAAGGGAGGGCGGCAAAGGAAACAGCCAAAGGATGAAAAGCAAGAACAATGGAAAGCCAAACACATGCATGATTATATTTACACATAAGGCCTTCAACAGACCGGCACTCAATATAGTTTGAATACACCCCCAGTGGGTGGAACTGCGCAAAACAAAATATTCTTCAAAGAGTAATAAAACAGGAAAGTAAAGGCGGCAGATTAGGCTAAGGGCGCAACAGGGGAGCCGGGCTGGTCGGTGGAGACGGCAGCGCCGGCTGGAGGATTGGCCGGCTGGCGAGTCTCGGCTTGATCATCGCCGGCTGCAGGCGGTGCGCTCGCACGCGCCTTGTTGCTAGAGGCACGGTCAAGCTGAGGCTGGCCGGCTGCTCCACTATCTGGCACGGCGTCTTCACCCTCCTCTTCCTCCTCCTCGCCCTCGTCGCTGGAGTCGATCTCCTCCGCCAAGTCCTCGCCATCTGCTGGGTTCAGCCTGAACCACTCCTCCGGCTGGGCAACGCCGTTATCATCCACCTCAGGAGCAAAGGCGCTGGTGTCGGTGTAGTCGGCGATCGCCGAGGCATGCTGGATGATAGCCGGCCGCGCCGGCTCCAGCTCCGTGTCGGCCTCCTGCCGCCAGGTGGCCAGCTGGTCCAAGCTCAGCTCAGGATACCAGGCTTTGACGAACTCCAGCGCCCGCCTGGCACCTGACCAAGCTGCAGAAGCCTTCCAGGCCTCGAAGCGGCCGGCCGCTACCTCCAGCCAGTCGGCAGTCAGACTGGGGGTGCGGGGAATCACCTTGCCGGGCCAGAGAGCGGCCAGCACCTGCGCCCCAACACGCTGAAGCCGGCGGAGCATGCGGTGAGCCAGCTGGAGGCGGGCTTGAATCGCCAGGAGTTGTTCCTCAAGCGATAGGCGAGCGTTCGGCGCGATCTCAGCGCCAGCCTGCCTTTGCGCCTCGCGGTGGGCCTCGACGACCTGGTTGGCGGCAGTAGAGTAGCCAGGGAAGTACTCTGCACAAGAAAGAAGAGAAAAAATACAAAGTTAGAGAATGAACCAAATGGCAAGCGGCAAGCAAGGAATGAAGAAGAAGGCGGCCTACCGTCAACCAAGTCTTCGATCTGGCCGTAGCCGTTGATCAACGACTGCCTCGCCTCAGCCCAGCTCGCCGCCTCGGTCTCGTATTCGGCTTGGAGGGCGGCCTCGCTATCCTGCACCGCCTTCAGGGCCGCCTTGTGGCTCTCCTCCTGGTCGGCCAGCTTCTTGACCAGGCGGTCACGCTCCTGAGCCAAGGCGTCGAACTCGGCTTCCTTAGCGCGAAGGGTGGCCTGGGTCCCACCCAGCTGCTCCCTCAGTTTGGCGTTGGCCGCTGCAAATATGGTAGAGAAGAAAAGAGCAATAAGAAAGAAGTCGTTAAGAAAGATCCGACCCGACTGCTCAGCAGTCGGCCCGAATCTCGGGGACTACACCCAGTGGGTGCGCTGACGCGCCCCCACGTGAGATAAAAGATGAAGCACTTACCCCGGCTCTCAGTTAGATCAGCAGTCTTCTGGGTCAGCTCCCGAGCCTGGGAGTTGAAGGCAGCCGCACGGAGGTTGTGGTAGTCCTGCAAGTCGGACAGAGAAGCGAATGAGAACAAGATAGCAAACAAAGCCTACCAAGAAGTTCCAAGCCGCCTGCTTAGCAGCCGACTCGGAACTCGGGGACTACACCAAGTGGGTGCGCTGACGCGCCCCCACGGAAGAAACCAAGATCAAGAAGCAAAAAACGGGAAGACTCACCCGAATGGCCGCCCGTGTCGCGAGGAACTCGTCATTATACTGCCTCAGCACTGCGGCCTGGGACTGAAGCCGGTTCCGGACTTCTTGCGCCGCCACATTCACCACGGCCGTCCCACCACCCGGTGTCCACCCCGAGCTGGCGCTGGCCGTCTCCATGTCCTGGGCCGACGAGCTGGAGCCCGCGGCCTTCTGCGGGTCTGGAGTCAAAGTTGCCTTCCCCGCGCGCTGGCGCGATGGCGACCGGACCACCAGGTCCGTCCTCACAGCCGGCTCGCCTCCAGCCGATTGCGCAGGCGGCGCGTTAGGCCGGCTGCCTTGGGCCGCCCCAGTCGGCGAGGGCGGTGCCGCCTCCCTCTCCTGGACGACGACGTCGTCCTCCCTCTCCAACCCCGGCAGGTCGCCGCCGGCTTCCTCCGACGGGGGCTCTGGGATCTCGGGCGCCGCGACACGCAGGGGGGTGACAAGCAAGGCCCCCTCCGCTGCCGCTGCGGCTGCAGCCTCCGCCTGAGCCTTAGCCGCCGCGTCGGCTCGTGCCTTCGCCGACTCCTCCGCCTCCTCCTGCGCCGCCTTGGCGGCAGCCGCCCTTAGCTCTTCCGCCTCCCGCTCCTCCCGCGCCTCCCGCGCGTTTCGCTCCATCGCCGCTTGAAGCTCGGGGCGGGGGTCCACACGGCAGGTGCTCCCAGATCCTCCCGGCGATCCAACCACGGAGGCGGCAGCAACCCTCTCAAGAGAAAGCGGAGCCCTGGTTTTTGAGACAAGACAAGGATTCAGAAATCGACAAGAAAAGAAGAAGGAGTATGCAAGAGAATCTACACTTACGCCGAAAACGTTTGCGGCTGCTTCACCACCTTGCGGAAGCGGGCCGCCTTCGCGGCCGCCTCATCCCGTCTGGTCGCCGCCGCCCCGCCCTTGGGCTTCTTCGGCCGACTGCCGAACAAGCCCGACGCGGCCCAGCGCTTCTGCGCGCCGCCCCGAGCAAGCGGCGTGGCGGAGGAACCCGCGACATGGTCGGACGCCGGCTGGCGGCGTGGGACGATTTCTGCCTCGTCATCATTCGGCCAGTCGTCGAAGCTGGCTCCAAGCCCGGAGCCGCCTGCTTCGCCGCCTCCCGCCTCGGTGTTGTCGTCTATGGAGGCCGCCCCCAAGTCGGGGTCCTCCAAGTAATGCTCCGCCCGGTCGTGGAGAAATCGGCGATCCGCCCCCGCTGTCCCGGCCGCAGGTAGAAGGAGAGGGCTCTGCCAAGACGTGCCGACTGGTCAGAGTCGGCCAAGAAAAACTTGGTGACAAAACTAAAAGAAGAAAAGATAAAGAAAGCATACCGTAGGCGGGGGATGAGCACGGGAGTATGGCTCCTTGCCAAACCGCCACTCTGCGGAGAGCTTGCAGTTCGCGAGATAATTCACCATATGAGCCACCTCGTCATGAGGCATCTCCTTGGTGCACATCCGACTCGGATCGACTTGGCCGCTCATCTGACTGATCAGATGAGGGCGGCTTTGAAGCAGGAGCACCCAGCGCATGACGAAGGCGGCCAGCAGGTCGGAACCAGTCAGGCCCTCCGACGGGATCATTACCCGGAGTCGGGCGACGGCGGCAGCTCCAGCCGGCGATAGCGTCATGGCCCGATAGGACCACTGGGGCCGCCTCCCAGCCGGCGGGCCGGCTACGTAAGCCGGCAAGTTGACGTAGTCGCCTTGCGGGGCAACGTTCTTCACGTAGAAGTACGATTTCTGCCAGTGCTTCACCGAGTGCCGAGCTTGGTTTGGAAGAACTCCCCCCAGAGCTCGAGGGTGGGAAGAACGCCAAGAAATCCCTTGCACAGAGTGACGAAGGCGGACAGCAGCACCACCGTGTTTGGAGTGAGGTGGTGCGGCTGGAGCTGATAAAAGTCGAGGAAGGAGCGGAAGAAGGCGCTCGCGGGCAGACCGAGGCCGCGCAGGAAGTGCGACAGAAAGATTACCCGCTCGCCTTCCTCCGGCGCCGGCGTGATCTCCTTCTCCGGCGCGAGACGGACATGCACCTGGTCCTCGCCGGGCAACCGCCGCGTCTTGCGGAGGAAGTCGATGTGGTCTGTATGGACGTTCGAGCCGTCCCATTCTCCGCCGTACTGCATGATGGCGAGAAAGGGTGCGGCGACGGAGAAAGCACGGCCCCGCGGCGGCGAAGCTGTGGGTTGGTGCGAAGATTGGTGGGACGGCGCGGCGGCAAGATGCTGCTGCGATGGAAAGGAGGAGGAAGAAGATGGAGGAGAGAGGATGAGCGTGCGAGCGTCTGCCGCTCCCCCTCCTCCCCTACTTATAGCCTCGTGCGGCGAAGCCGAGGAGGCGAGGCGTGGGGGGGAACGTGGGATTAACTGCGCCCACTCCCCCACGTCCCGCGATTATTGCGCCCTAACGACGTGCAGAAACTGCCGCCGGAAGGCGTGCAACCCGCTTTGGGCCACAGAGAATCCGCGCCTGGGCCTAGGCGTAGGAGTGATGGGCTCCCGACCTGCGGCGACGTCCTGTCGCGCGCGTGGGTTGGCAGGCTTTTTTCAGCCGGAGGGTGCCACGTGGTACGCGGGCAGCGAGCGGCCGGCCCGCAACCCGGCGTGCGCACCAACCGACTCCCACCTTCAGACTTCAGAAGTTTCGCCAAGACGGCGCACCCAACCGAAGCCGGCTCCCAGCTGCTGGCTCGTCAAGATAAGAAGCTGACTGAGCTTCTCGACCTCCTCTCAGCCTCGAAGCCCAACCAGCTTCAGGGACTACTGTTGGAGTAAATGGCCACAGGTAGCCTAACCGACTCCCCCTGGCTCTTCGAAAAATTATCAGGCCAGTTGAGCCTTCAAGCACCCAGAGCACGGGGCCGCCTTCCTCTGGCTGGCTATCCCCATGGCCGACTACCAGAAGGCGACCCGGCCTCAAAAACCTTCCCGAAGAAAGCTACGAGATGGCGACTCTAGGAAGCCGGCCCCAAGAGGACCGACTCCCAGAAGCCGGCCATGAAGAAGGCCGACTCCCAGAAGCCGGCCAAGACTGCACCCACCAGGGCTGCACCCACATAACGGTGATAAGACGGGGCGTGGCCGCAGTACAGCCGACCACCCCCGAATCCCGGAACATGCATGGCCACAGGGCGCCGTATGGGTCAGCCATCCCCCGTCCGGCGCGGCATTGTAGCCATGTTGACCATGACGTCACCCACGACAGGCGCCAGTACGGCCCATGGGCGGCAGGCCCCTTTAGCCAGAGAGACGCTCGAAGGCGGCCTAGCCTCCCCTAGTCAGCCTGAGGCCTAGCCGGCTCCCAATAGTCGGCTACCTCCCTCCCTCGAAACATGTGCATCATTAAGGAGACAAGACGAGGTGAGGCTACAGTGAGAGCCCGCTAGGCGGCGGCACTGTAGCCATGCTTACCTCGACAAAGCCCTCGTCATCAGGGGCGAGGCAACAGTAACCAGCCGCCGACAAGGCCCCCAGCCGGCGGGGCCGGCCTGTCGGCCAAGAGGCCGACAGCCGGCGGGCCCCAACGTTCGGCGGAGAAGCCGGCGAGCACCGACACTGACGGCTGGGACCCGCACCTAGCCGGATTACCATTGTACCCCTGGGGGTAGGCCTATATAAATCCCCCGGGACACCCATGCAAAGGATTGATCTCATAGAGTTTTACACACCACATAGAGAGAAAAGGAGAGCTAGCCTTGCCCTTCTTCTTCCCCTAGCCAAACAGCTCAAGGAGCACTTGTAGCTACTTGTGTTGATCTAGTGATCATGCGGAGACCCCGCAGAGCAGGACTAGGGGTGTTATCTCCACGGAGAGCCCCGAACCTGGGTAAGATTCGCCGGCGTGCATGTCTTTGCCTTATCCCGTTTCCAGGCACCGGCGATGTCTTACTGGCTCCCACAATGATAAGTCACCCGTTGGCATATGTCGCACCTACCACCTGACACTTTGTATCATCCTTTGTTGGATTTGGATCTTGTATCTCCTCTCGTGTTCTGAGGATCTAGCATATGTGTCACTATATCTTGTTGGTTTTCGAGTTCCTCTTGTGTTTTCCCTTTTGATTCCCACTTGTGTTCTTCGTGTTCTTAGTTGGGATCCGTTCCTTTCGTGAAAGATCGGGCGTATAGGGTACCACCCTACATCATCTTGGATCAGAGCAAGGTTGATCACGATTTCGTGGCCTCCCCTCTTTGTTTTCTAGCCTAATTTTGTTGTGTTCTTCCCCAATTTCGAAAATCCCCACCAAAAATAGCCCCAAATTTTTTTGTGATTTGTTGGTGTGATGATGTTTTGTTGAAAACGATCCATGGATTTGCTTGGTTTCGAGTGGATCTAGCATTTCCCCAAGTTTCCCCACTTTCCATCCACAAAATCTCCGCAATTTTGCCCCCGAAATCATCAATTTCCGCCCCCAAAATCGAGTTCCTCGAGTTCATCCTCGGATTTGGAGTCCGGACATCCGGCCCGTAGCCCCGGACATCTGCCCCCCCCAGACATCCGGCTCCTGGAGCGCAATTTCGCGCGCGGTTCTGGACATCAGGTCCCGGAAATTTGGCCCGAGCCCCGGATGTCTGGTCCTGGCAATTCAGCCTGTCCCGTTTCACCGTTTTGTGCATAACTAATTCATCCGGAGTCCGTTTTTGACGTTCTTTAGCTCGTTTTGAAGCTATTGACATCCCCCATCACACAAAAATACTTCCAAAACCATTTGACTCCATCAAATTTTTGGAACTTTGGCATCTTTGCCTAGGGCTTCCACCATATCATCCGCATAACCACCACCGACTTCCGCAACCTAACCAATTTTCTTTCCCATTGCATTTGTGGTTGTTTGAGTTGTGACTTGAGTCTCCCAAGGTGTTTAGGCTACTTAGGGATGGTTGCTTATTCATCAACCACCACCGCCACTTTCGCATAGGCTTGCCCACCATACACTTCCGCCACCCCAACTTAACCCAAATTTGTGTGAGTTGTGAGTTGTGTCTCCTAAGGTGTTTCGGCTACTTAGGGACCGTGCTTCCAACTCCGACACCGTGTATAGTTCAGCACCTTACCCTCCACTTCCACATTGCATCTCAAAACCCATTATTGCATTTCCGCAATCCCTTTGAGCTTCCGCAAAACCACCACCATTTGACATTTGACATTTGAGATTTTGAGTTCGCGGTTTTTCCGTTTCCTAAGGTGTTTCGGCTACTTAGGGACGAGTCTCCATCATCTTGGTATCTCCATCAAGATCACCGCCACTCATCATCACCTCGGACGGTAACCTCCATATCATTTTGGTATCGTGGTATCCCTCCATTGTATTTTCCCTTGCAATTGCATTGATAACCCCTCGCCCATTTTGCGTCACTTGCCTATCAAGACTAGCCATTTGAGTAGTTGTCGGCAACGTTACTTGTGCACATTAGTGATCATAGCTCCCATTGCATACTTACCATATCATCATTGGTACATATATTGGTATCATCTTTTGTGTAACAAAGTTGTCATCGCATATACTCAATTGCTATCTTGGTCCGTGAAGCATTGCATGAGAAAAGAGCTCAAAAGAGAAAGAGCCAACAAAGCTTTTAAGCAAAGAAAAAGATAAGCAAAAGAGCTTATAAGCAAGAACTATAGCATCATACTACATTAAGATTGTCATATCCAATCATCTTGGGTCATCTTGAGGGAAACACCGGGAACCATACATACATAGCATACTTGGGATAGAAGTCGTTACATTTTTGCGTAGTAGGTTGTGCACAAGTTTCGTATCCGCCTATTGTGCAATTGTGCTAGCGTCTCTCTAGAGTTGTGCAACAAGAGCATTTTCCGTGGATTCCACATTTTGAGCTCATTCCTTGGTTGCACGACCCCATTTATCTATCTGTGTGTGCGTTTCCGTGTACCTTATCTTGCTATTGGTCTACTTGTTTCACTTGCGAATTTGTGAATCTCTTTCAACATTATTGACTCTTGCTAACATTTTGCATCAAATTTTTGTGCCACTATCCTCACCAAGCTCCACCATAAGCCTTACTTGTGTAGGTGTGAGAAATTGACAAGATCGGTACCAATTGTGCTATTTCCTTGTTACATTATTGAGTGATCATTGATCCATCTTCAACATCGGTCAAGGTACATTTGGTATAGTTCTTCTCTTTCTCCCACTCATATTTGTTCGAGTCTTGTGATGGATAGGCAAGGCATTTCATCTCCGGTCTTCGACAACAATGACGGTGTGAACAACTACATCACCAAAGCGTCCATCTTCGGCCTACAACAACAAATGCAAGGTGCACATTCTACATTGCGCGAGCGCATCGAGAACCTTTACATCGACATTCGTCACTTCGAAGCAAGGAAAAGGGACTACATCGACAACAAATTTTCTGCACAAAAGGAGGAGGAAGCTGCAAGGATGGAGGAGATTCGAACCTTGTTGATCAACCGTTCTTCCCCTTCATCATCCTCAAGGCGGCGACATTCAAGTCACAAGTCTTCGGAGCGCAAAAATGATACAAGCGCAAGTCGTCCACATCCACATCTCCATGGCGACCACCATCACGTTCGTGATCCACACCGTCATGAAGGGCAAGTCACCTCCAAGCATCATGTGCACGACGACGAACGACATCTACTACGAGCTCAAGTACGACAACGACACCATCAACATGAAGATGCTCGAGATGCGCCTACCTACAAGTCCCAACAAGCCCTACTTCACGCCATGTCCAAGCTTCATGAGCACAAGAGAAGACCGCGAGACGAGCACCACCAAGACGGAGCTACGGCTACCACCACAACTTCGGCATCTTCGCCAAGTGTTATCAAGGCATCTTCGCCTTTGGACGTACGGCATCTTCGCCTACTTCCCATGAGTTCGCCTACATTGACATCTTCAACAACAAGGCGACCACCTATGAGCGAGGGCGACACTTCCATCTTCGGAAGCCCCTCAAGGAAGATGGCCGAGCATGGGAAATTCCCTTCGGTCATGGAGACGAGCTACGAGGTGCCACATCATATGGGCCTCCGACAACAAGACGGCGACAAGACGGTCGAGCTAGGGCCATCCCTTTGACCACGGCGGCGAGCGCGAACCTCTTCAACAACATGAAGACGGCGCCCCTATGTGACTCATACTCCGAGTCAAGCTACGAGACCGCACATGGAGACATTTGCACCAACATCTCTCCGACACCCACATATGAAGAGATTCCCCAATTCCCATGTGAGGAGAGCCACCCCACCATGAGTGATATGAGTGACTCCACCATATGTGACATTGAGTGCATTTCCTATGAGAGGATGAGTGTGACCACCACTAGCCCCACACTTGAGAGCATGCCACACATCCTATGTGAGGTTGAGAGCCATTTGAGTGACTCCACCAACCATATGAGTGAGAGCATCATACCGGGAGTGAGTGAACCACAACACTTAGTGAGTGAGGTAGTTGAGAGGGCACGTGAAGCCACTATGATTTCTAACAACTTAACCTCTACTTCGAGTGTGTTTTCTTTGGTGCTAGGTCTCCTACATGACGACATGCCTATCCTCGACGAGTCCATGCCTCCAATGGAGACGACGATTGCCATGGTGGACGATGATGCACCCCCACATGGTTCCATCAAGATGAAGATGATCACGACTTGGTCTTCGACACCTCACCTACAACACATGAGCGATGCTCCAAAGGTAACATAGGTGATGGTGCTTCTCTTGTCCCACTAGTGGACTATCTCACCAATGATTGCTTGCATGATGATGACACACCTATTCCCATGCTTCATGCTAGTGCGACTTCTTCATGTCATGACTTACCAATTTACGATGAATATAATGATGAGCATGTTGATTTGCCTAGTTGTGATGCTATGCTCCATAGGATATCTTGTGAAAATTCTATTGGTCGCTTCATGTTTGACAATCCATTGAACTTGTCATATGCTATGAGTGAGATCTCCCATATTGCATCATTTCAATCTCAACATAGTAACTATGCATGCCCCATTAAAATAAATCCCATTTGCACTTATGGCATAGATGATGAGATGATGGTCATTGGCTTTTGTTTTTCATGTGATGATATTGCCATGCTTCCTTTACATGATTTGTGCAATTCACCTACTATGCCATGCCATGATCACATTGTTCCAAATATGCTTTGTTTTGGATGTTGTCAATATTCTCCATGTGATGTTTCTACAAATGCTCGTGAGGAGACCCCCATAGTTTCCTCGTACATATTAGGAGATCTTGATGCATTCCATACTTTGCATGATTCCCACAATTGCTTGCACCATATGCATACCATTCGTAACAATGCTCTAGATATCACTAGTGATGCATTACACAATTTATGTCTCCATTATGTTATACTTAATAACAAACCTCTCATGATGGATGACATGTTTCTATATCACGCATCTCATTTATTTGAGCATTGGCTATTTTGTGCTAACCAACACATGCACGTATGCATCATGATGGATGATGTGTACATATACCACGCACACACAATTTTCCCTTTGCCTTTGTTTTGTGTAGGTACTCACGTATACTCGTCAACCTCTCAATCCCAATAGTTGACAAAATGAGCTCTTGAGAGCAACGACGAAGGATCCCGTGGACTATCCTTACCACCATTCCCTTCGCGCAAGAACTTCGCGCATCTGTTTTACTTGTCTCTCACACGGCTATGGGCTATTTACCACTTGTCACTTTATGCCCATTCTATCGTGTTCACTTTGCATGTTATGCTTGCTTCTATGCCTTTGCCATGCAATTGTGACCCTTGCTTGCATCTACCCATGATTCACCATTTTACTACTCATATGTGTATTTGCATGCTTGGTGGAGATCCTTTTTGCTATTGCCATGTTTATCATGTGCCTCATGCTATTGATGCTTGTTGTGTTGGGAGAGTCATGATGTCCCATTGCTATTTACATATGGCCTCTCGCCAATACATTGATGATATTTTGCTCATATCTTGCTTTCATGCTTGCGATATGTTATGTGCATTATTCATGACCATTATTTGCACACATGACATGCTTGCCATGATTCCCTCTAGTACGTTGCATCTTCGCACTACTAGCTTGCTTGACTTGATCACTATGATTGATTGCTTTGTCGCATCACCCATGTTCCATTATTACACGCTTTCTTGGGTTGATGACATATATGTTCATGCCTCTCACATGATATATCTTGACCATTGTCTCTTGTGTCCATTAGTTGCCTCTCTCATATCTACTTATAGTGAGTGCAACCATACTATACTTTTTGATCTTGGAGACTTGGACATATTACTTGTGATGCATGCTAGTTTGATTAAGCCTATTATCTTTGGTTGTAGTTGCATCATATGCTTTCATACCATACCACACCTTGTCCTTTCTTATGTTAAGAATGATGAGAACACTTGTTGGGTATCTTACCACTCGAATGATAGGTGCTACATTTGCACTAACCTCATTTGTTTTTCCGAGTGCTTGTCATGTTCTTTAATTTTGAGGAATTCACAAGGCGGTACCATCGCGAGACATATTGGTTATGTGAAGGCGTACATGATGTGCAACACCAACATTTTCGACATCCTCATAAAGGTGAGCTCTCTCCCTTTAAGCCATTCTCAAATACGCAAATTGGATGGGTCATTCTTTCATTGTTGCCTCTTTCTTGTTGTCTACATGATACATCTATTGGATGGAGGACCGACATTGGAGATGGACCCTATGGACCTTCAAGTTGAGGAGTGCTCGGACTTAGTGGATGCACCACCGGACCAACACTTCTACCACGACATCGAGCTATGGTACAACACCACCCATAACAAATTTGCATGGATTGACTCATATTATGATTGCCTTGTTGCATCTTGTATTTCTATGTCATCCATGATATATGAGCTTGTGCACTTCCTTAGCAAATTTGTTGTGATCTTTCTTGATGGCATATTCATACATAATGATCACATTGCCTACCATCAATTGCATGATAACAGAATCATATTGAGCATCCATTGCCATATTCATGCTATTGATAAACCATCTCACTATGACATCATTCTGCACCGTGGTTGCATTGATCATATTCACAACACATTTGTGTGCACAATGAATGCTTTTGCTCCCATGAACGCTTAGCATGTCATTCTTTATCATATTGATAAGCTTCATGCGCTTTGCCATGAACAATTTTGCCGCACGGACTCATTCTTACATGATGGACACCTTGTGTGCGCTAACCATTGTATTTCCAAGTGTCGTTTGTGTTTGCTCTTTTTGCATGTGTACCACTCCGGAGACACCTTGGATTACTTGGATTGCGCCATGTCTTCCACTTCGTCCAACTACAAGTTCGTCCACGACAACCGTTTCCATGGTGAAGAGGTTTTCGATCCGAGGTCGGATCTTTGCCAAGGGAGGGAAGATGATGCGGAGCATCCGACGATCATCCCCATGTACACTATGACTACTCTCCAAGCCCCAAGTGGACATACGACGGGACCTCAAACATACGCCATTGGACACAAGGTGAACCTGCTCCTAAATGCTTCTCCTTTCCATTCATGCGAGATATGGTTGCTACCTAATGCAAGGACACTACACATGCCTAGGTACCAAGGAGACCCTCTCAGAGATGCTCGGAATGATGGACAAGTCCCCAAGTACAAGGATGAAGGAGCACGACGAGAGGAACCGGAGAAAGGCTACAGGACCCAGACATCCGGCCCCTGAAGATGTCAACAACAGCAGCAGCCCAGCAACCAAAGTGCTACAAGGCCCGGACATCCGGCCAGGACCCGGACATTTGGCCCCTCCCGCAAGCCTGAACATCCGGCCCCAGCCCAGACATCCGGCGCCCCATCACAGAACGTCCGGAAGCTGGATCTCGCCAGCCCGGACATCCGGCCCCAGCGCCTGGACATCCGGCGTCTCGGGAAAGCCCGGACATCCGGCCCGTCGCCCGAACATCCGGCCCCTCCTGCTTGCGTGTAGTGTATCCGGGCCGAAAGCCCATGTACCCCTTCGCCCCTTAGACTATATATACTCCCCCTCCACCTACGTTTTAGGGTTAGCATTGGTTTAGCTCATATGTGAGATAGAGCATTGCTCATCCATACGGATCTGCTCCTCGAGAGAGACCGCGGCCCCTCTACGGAGACGATCCACGTTGGATTCAAGACCCCCTCTTGGGTAGCCCCATCAAGACCTCCTCACGAAGAAGAACCGGTTACCCTTTGTATCGTCCTTTGTTGGATTTGGATCTTGTATCTCCTCTCGTGTTCCGAGGATCTAGCATATGTGTCACTATATCTTGTTGGTTTTAGAGTTCCTCTTGTGTTTTCCCTTGTGATTCCCCCTTGTGTTCTTCGTGTTCTTAGTTGGGATCCGCTCCTTTCGTGAAAGATCGGCCGTATAGGGTTCCACCCTACATCAACTCTTCCTTGTTGCTATGTAGCCTGGGATTGCATATTTAGTCATTCAGTACAATGCATGTTGCTAAACAGCAATTGAAAAATGAAAAGGCATGTTAACCGCAATATCCTTAACAGCAACCAAATATCGTAATTCATAGTGGTATTGTTGAAACTGTTATTGATGAAATTGAACTGCACGGCAAATAGTTGCACATATAGAGCATCACATTGTGAAGAACTGAAATAAACAAGTCATAAGGACATCTCTAGGCGATCCTTAAAAAGTTAAAGGACTAAAACCCCTAGTGGATATATATATACTCCAACAATTTTTGGCCTTTTCTAGTCGATCTGCTAAACTTAAGGTTGTAAACTTCAATTTGATCAAGTTCAAAGCAGGTTCAACCGAAAGTAGCATGCATTCAAACATAAACATAGATAGTTTTGCATAACCAAACATAAAACATAAATTTAAACTAAGCTAAACTACTTTCGGTCGAAGTAGAGGTCGAGCCAATCCTTCCTCGTCATGTACGGTGTGCTGCGAGCCAGGTCCGGGCCAGTACCGTCGTCGGGGTCGTTGGGGAAGGCACTCCTCCACTCGTCGACGTCGATCTCCTTGTCCTCGGAGCCCACCTCGACGCCCTCCGCGCCGCCGCCGCCTTCGACCTCATCATCCGAGGAGAGCGCGATAACCTCGCCGCCCTCCGCACCGCCGTCCTCGCCGCCTTCGACCTCGTCATCGGAGGAGAGGGCGATAAACTCGCCGCCCTTCGTGCCGGCAAAGATTGCCCGCTCCACCTCCACGATCTCCGGGTGCTGCTGGCGGAGCTCTTGCATGTAGGCTTCGTTGGCGGCCTCGGCCTCGAGGTGCTCCCATGCCTCGCGGTCCTCCCGCGCCATAGCCGAGCTCACCACCCCTGGCTCCAGCAGAACGAGGTGGACCGGACGTGTGCCGAAGTGGGAATTGAACCTAGCCGCCGCGCCGTGGTAGCGGACCTGCCAGCGGTCGTACTCCATGGTCGCGAGCTCGGCCGTGTGGAAGCTACCGACCCACCGGCGGGTGTGGGTCTCTTGATCTGTAATCTCGGCGACCCACGTCCCCCACCGCCGCTGCCGGACCCCGAGGTAGGACTTCGTCGGCTGCCGGGTCCGAGGGAGGACGGGGAAGTCCTCGAACTGGCGTAGGAGCGCGGCGGCGGGCGGATCGGGGGACATGCGACGGCGGATCGGGCCCGCGGAGGACGACGGGGACACCTCGGCGGCCACCTCGCCGGCGTTGGTCAAAAAGGCCGCGATAAACCTCTTTTTGGCCATTGGCTCCTCGAGCTCCCCGGCACACAGGCAGAGGTTGAGGATGGAGGCACCGGCGATGGTGGCGACCTATGAATGGTTTCGAGGGTTGTGTGTGTCTGTGTGAGCGGAGGTTTTGGGGTGTGTGTGGAGGGGGGGCAAGGTTGTGTTTGAGGAAATACTGCGGCAACTGAAAATTTTACTAGGCGGGAGTAACAAGGCGGGGCTACTAAAAATTTGGATCAAGGGCGAGCAGATATTTTTGAGATTGCGAGGGATGCAGAGGCGGGAGTAAAATGCCGGGGCTACTGAAAATTTGAATCAAGGGACTGAAGCAGAGCGGGAGTAACAAACATGGCACACGGTCCGCACATACTAATCTTGTGCTATCAAACATTAAAACCTTCAAGGCGGTAGATATTTTTGAGATTGCGAGGGATGCAGAGGCGGGAGTTTATGGGGAGTGAGCTAGTGTGCTTGACACGCCGGCTGTGGACTGTAGCCGACGCACCTTCTCGCGTAAGCCATAGGCATACTATACACCGACGGTGCTCCAAGATATTTTGTACTACACCTCACACGGTTGGTGATAATAAACTATGTGGGATCTACTTGATTTGAATTACAAAATGGGGTCACAGCGGCAATGGACGCTGTTTGAATTGCTAGACCTTTTATCTGCAGTGAACATGCAATTATATGTGTGTCGTAAAAGAATTGGAATTATTCAGGGTTCGTTTGGACATTTTATACATTAAACTGGTTTTCTAGCCATTTCACGTGCACAATTCAAAATTAAACTACCTGCACATGCTCTGGTGCATACAAATTGGTTGAAAAATCAAATCTGTGTCCTTTAGTGAATGCTTAGGTCCCATGCAAGAAATGGGAATGAATTTTTCGGGGTTCGTTTGGCCTTTTGTATACATTAACTGGGTTTTCTATGCACTTTATGTGCATAATTCAAATTTGAACTACAAGCACATGCTCCAATGCACCAAAGTTCGTTGAAAAATTACATGTGTGTCCTTGGGTGAATTTCTAGGTCCCATGCAAGAGATGGGAATGAAATTCAAACACCAGGGCACTGTTGATTGCCGGCAAAATGTTGAGATGCCTCGTTTTTAAATTCTAGTAAATCCAAAACTCGTCTAAAATTCATGAAACTTGGCATGCTATCATGGAGCGGCATCAACATGCCGTGGTAAAAAAATTGTCCCATTCGTGGCAGGTTCGGGTATATGCTTCTCACAAACCAGAGTTTCTCACAACAAGCATGATTTTTTTGGTAGGGAACGTCTCACCTTTGGGGATGAAACGATATCCATTGCCTCTTATTTCTTTCAAAAAAAATCACGTGTCAAGATAGAACAACAGGAGTGTTGTGTCAATTTTTGGGATTTTTGGGGGTTCGTTTGGACATTTTTATGCATTAACTGAGTTTTCAATGAGTTTATGTGTATGATTCAAATTTGAACTACATGCACATGCTCCAGTGCATATAAATTGGTTGAAAAATCAAATCTATGTCCTTGGGTGCATGCTTAGGTCCCATGCAAGAAATGGGAATGAATTTCAAACATTAGGGCACCGTTGATTGCCGGCAAAACATTGAGATGCCTGGTTTTTAAATTCTAGTAAATCCAAAATTCATCTGAAATTCATGAAACTTGGCATGCTATCATGGAGCGGCATCAACATGCCGTGGTAAAAAATTTATCCCATTCGCGGCAGGTTCGGGTATATGCTTCTCACAAACCAGAGTTTCTCACAACAAGCATGATTTTTTCGGTAGGGAACGTCCCACCTTTGGGGACGAAACGATATCCATTGCCTCTTATTGCTTTCAAAAAAATTCTCGTGTCAAGATAAAACAACAGGAGTGTTGTATCAATTTTTGGGATTTTTCGGGGTTCGTTTGGACATTTTTATGCATTACCTGAGTTTTCAATGAATTTATGTGTATGATTCAAATTTGAACTACATGCACATGCTCCAGTGCATATAAATTGGTTGAAAAATCAAATCTATGTCCTTGGGTGCATGCTTAGGTCCGTTGTAAGAAATGGGAATGAATTTCAAACACCAGGGCACCGTTGATTGCCGGCAAAACATTGAGATGCCTGGTTTTTAAATTCTAGTAAATCCAAAATTCGTCTGAAATTCATGAAACTTGGCATGCTATCATGGAGCGGCATCAACATGCCGTGGTAAAAAATTTGTCCCATTTGGGGCAGGTTCGGGTATAAGCTTCTCACAACAAGCATGATGGTTTTGATAGGGAACGTACCACCTTTGGGGACGGGACGATATTCGTTGCGTCTTATTGCTTTCAAAAAAAATTCTAGTGTCAACATAGAACAATATGAGTGTTGTGTTTAATCTTGGAATTTTTGGGGTTCGTTTGGCCTTTTTTTATATATTAACTGGGTTTTCTAGGCATTTTATGTGCATAATTCAAATTTGAACTACAAGCACATGCTCCAATGCACCAAAGTTGGTTGAAAAATCACATGTGTGTGCTTGGGTGAATTTCTAGGTCCCATGCAAGAGATGAGAATGAAATTCAAACACCAGGGCACTGTTGATTGCCGGCAAAACATTGAGATGCCTGGTTTTTACATTCTAGTAAATCCAAAACTCATCTGAAATTCATGAAACTTGGCATGCTATCATGGAGTGGCATCAACATGCCATGGTAAAAAAATTGTCCCGTTCGGGGCAGGTTCGGGTATATGCTTCTCACGAACCAGAGCTTCTCACAACAAGCATGATGGTTTCGGTAGGGAACATCCCACCTTTAGGGACGAAACGATATCCATTGCCTCTTATTGCTTTCAAAAAATTTCTCGTGTCAAGATAGAACAACAGGAGTGTTATGTCAATTTTTTGGATTTTCCGGGGTTCGTTTGGACATTTTTATGCATTAACTGAGTTTTCAATAAATTTATGTCCATAATTCAAATTTGAACTACATGCACATGCTCCAGTGCATATAAATTGGTTGAAAAATCAAATATGTGTCCTTGGGTGCATGCTTAGGTCCCATGCAAGAAATGGGAATGAATTTCAAACACCAGGGCACCGTTGATTGCTGGCAAAACATTGAGATGCCTGGTTTTTAAATTCTAGTAAATCCAAAACTCGTCTAAAATTCATGAAACTTGGCATGCTATCATGGAATGGCACCCGACATGTTGTGGCATTTTTCGTCTCCATTTTAAGAGAAGGCGCACTCAAATAATGACAGCCAACAAAGGCATTTTGAAAAAAATAGCTGCCACTTTAATATCTCAAATGTTTGTAGAATTCAAACCCTGTGCGTTCTGTTAACCATTCACGTGACGCCATGTGTCCTGGTATTAATGGCTGCAGGAGGTGCCGTACGGACAGCTGCTTGACCTTGACTAAACGGGAGGCATGCGAGCGCAGTCCGGTGCGCAGGCTGACCGAGAGGCGTGCAAGCTGTCCTCCAATGTGCAAGCTCACCGGGAAGCATGCGAGTTGTACGCTGCGCAGGCTCACTGGGAAGCGAGCCCTTTGACTTCCATGGCCGCCTGCCTTCCTCTCCATTAATGGCCCCTGAGCCGCTGTTTAATACGGGCGGCCTTACTGTTCGCCTCCCATTCCCCTCCCTCCCGCAGACCTCCACCAACGCCATGGTGCAGAATGATCATCTGCCACTAGTCTTCAAGTTTGGTGAAGTCGACTCCGAGCCGGAGGAGATAGAAAATAAGGAGGAATGGGGCCTCATGGACATGGCCCAGAACGAGCTGGCCGCGGCGGTTGCTACCCCCGCTCCCGTCCCAGCTCCCATCCCCAGGCCCGCGCCAGCGACCATCCCCGTAGCATTGACGGGCTGGTCGCCGAGCACTATCGTAGAGCTGGAAGCCGCGGGCGTCAGCGAGGTCTCCGCGGACCCGCCTGAGCTCGTGTACATGCCAGCGCCAACGCCCGTGCCCGTGCTCGTGCGTGCCCCTACACCCACCGTGGCGCCGGGCCCCGTGTGTTTGGCTGCACCCGCCACGCCCGTGCCCGTGCCCGTGCGCGCGCCCCCCTCAGCGGCATGGGACGCTGCCGTTGACTGCTACCTCTAAGCGGCGCCGGTTGCCGTCCTCCCACGCCCCGCCCGTCGATCGCGCGATGACATGATGTTTGATTTACAAGTGAAGAACATTTTGTGCTGCCTTGAAGACTTCAACAATGGCGTCCCAGAGGACGACAACGACAACAACGGCGCGGCACGCTGCCTCCGCCACCGCCGGAAATAGTTTTTTTGTGGTTTAATACTATATCTCGAATTCTCGATCATATGAATATAAATTCGCAGTGTGACTGAATGAAAGATATGGTTTGAACGAACTTGCGTTTTCCTCTCTTAATGTACAGACTTATCAAATGATTTTCTTTTGAAAAAAATGTCAATGGTTTTTAAATATAAAACACTCATCGCAAACGTTTTAGTTAAAACACTCGGATGCAAACCGACAGCTTCCCCAGGAAGCCAAGGGAGAATGTGTCGAGCAGGATTTCTGCATCCCTTCAACGCAAACGGTTGTTTTGCATGACCCGTGTGCAACCACGTACAAACAATTGGGTAAGATTTGCATATCTGTCATTTTGGGTATGTTGCCATTTGTCAAACTGGAAAGATTGACATTTTTTTATCCAGTAACATTGCCATTTGTCAACCTTGTAACACTGCGATTTGTCAAAATATGCAGCTAAAAATCACTAGCACTATCTAATTTTTGCAACTAAAATCACTAGCACTGTTCATATGGACACCACTAGCAGGCGTGAGTTGATGGACGCATATCCAAATGTACCATTGATTACATACAACAAGTCATCAACCCACAACGACAACTAGGATACATGTTGGAAACGCTTGCTCAACCACTCGTCGGCGTTGGAAATGAACACAACAAATAACAAAGCGATGAAATGAACTTCAGCTCAACCACTCGTCGGCGTTGGAAACGCTTGCTTTGAACCAGAAGTGATTCTTTGGGAAGGGCCAGCTACTGTCAATCTCGAGACCAACGCAGGACTGATCATCCAGGCTGAAGCGGCCTATGTCAGGACCCATATTGGGACGGTAGGGAAGCATCATAGCAATGTCCGAGGTATAGATACAGTTGCTTCTCATAAATGGTAGTAACGTTGTGTCAACAACAGCTGGATCGCCTTCCACCATCATTGGATAGTTTCGTCCAAGGAAGAGCGAGTTTCCTCCAAGACTTTCAATACCGAACCATGGAGAAGGTGTTGGCGCTAGTACACTAGTATCCATCCCGAATACCCTGCAACGGATGTTGGAATAGGTCCAGAGAGTGCGACCATGCGAGACAACACCTGCTTCCTTAGTAACATCAGCAGTGCCCTGTATACAGACAAGAAGAGGTGATCCATCGGAATAAGTTGCCAGGCGCCACTGAGTATATGGGTCCTGCTCGTCCTCATGCTCGTGATCATCAGCATCGTCATCTCCCCCTTGGTTATAAAAATTTTCAAGTATAGGTGGTGGAATGTTCACAGGACCTTGGAAACACAAGAAGGTTAATTAATTAGTAAAGGGAAACTAGCTAACCCGCATGCATGTGGATGAAACAATTATAATTACGGTGGAAGACAAACATACCGAAAGCATCAGGATTCCATGCAAAAACAGTTCCATGAGTGGTGGCACCAAACACAAGACCCTCGTATTGAATTGCATCACAGTACCCATCCGTGTACAAAAATTGATTTTTGAGCAATATCCATCGAGGCGTGGAAGTAAGGACGGCAACAAGCTTGTCGAAGATAGCAACAACTTCATAGTTCGTGTAATCCCAAGAGCAGTTGGGAACTCGACAAATTGCTATCTTCCGTAGACGACAGTCACCATGATCATATTTGAACTCACATAGAATACCGGTGTACTCAACCTCTGGGCAGCAGTCTGAGACTTTTGGAAGTGGAACCCAGTGACGAGTGTACACATTCACAAGTTCCCACTTACAGTTGTACCCAATATAAACAACCCAATCTCCATTTGCGCCTGCCCAAGCCTTGCCGTCAAGCAATGGTATCTTAACATCATACATATCATTATCAAGCGGCATCAAGTTGCACAAGGCGAGGCTTCCCTCGTCCCTGCTCAACAGGGTCACGGCGAAGAAGATAGGGGAGATCAAACCGCTCCTGGACCCTTGGGTTCCTTGTAATGATGTTATTAGTTGAGTCGAGAATGGTCTTGAATGAACCTGCCATGCTAGCCGAGGTGATGACATCGCACCGATCAATGAGTTCCTCCACCACGTCATCATTCAGATTGGGGCAAGAATAACGGGGTCGTTTTCGGCCTGTTCCCTCCATGGAGAAGATGATCGAACAATGGCAGAAGGAAGGGTGAAGGCAAATGGAGGGAGGAAGAGCGTTCGACAGCAGTTCCAAATCGAGAGGGAATGAAAGGTGAAGAGGCGGTGGACGGTTGCCACGGTACACGAAGAGGCGCCTGGGGAGCGAACGGTTGCCACAGAGGTCACACACTAACGACAAGGGCCGAGTGAACCGCATGCATATATCGCACACACCTTGATCTGGCTGACCGTTTCTTTTGTGTTGCCTAATCACAAACAGTTCATCCCAGTGAACCGTATGTTGTATATCACACACACCTTCATCTGGCTGGCCGTTTCTTTTGTGTTGCCTAATCACAAACAGTTCATCCGAGTGAACCGTATGTTGTGTATCACACACGCCTTCATCCGACTGCCCGTTTCTTTTGTTCCTCCTCATCGCAAATAGTTAATTGAACTGAACCGTATGCCCTTCATTGCACACGCAACTAAAACCTGAACCGTGTTTGATGCATCCGTCATCGCAAACGTTTTATACATTTCTGACGGTTTTCATGCACCACCGTTTGTGATTATTGCATCTCACACAGTTTCTCGAAGGGTCTCTGATCGTAGTGTCGCGTTAGCAGCATCCTGCAGTAGTGCTTTCTCACCCGTAGCGATGCTTAAGTCTGCCCGAATCATGTTAGCAATTGCCGTAGTTTATGATTATGAAATCTGGCAAATGGATGTCAAAACTGCATCCCTTAATGGATTTCTTAAAGAAGAGTTGTATATGATGCAACCAGAAGGTTTTGTCGATCCTAAAGGTGCTAACAAAGTGTGCAGGCTCTAGCGATCCATCTATGGACTGGTGCAAGCATCTCGGAGTTGGAATATATGCTTTGATGAGGTGATCAAAGCATATGGTTTTATACAGAATTTTGGTGAAGCCTGTATTTATAAGAAAGTGAGTGGGAGCTCCATAGCATTTCTGATATTATATGTAGATGACATATTGTTGATTGGAAATGATATAGAATTTCTGGATAACATAAAAGGATACTTGAATTAGAGTTTTCAATGAAAGACCTCGGTGAAGCTGCTTATATATGGGGCATCAAGATCTATAGAGATAGATCAAGACGCTTAATAGGACTTTCACAAAGCACATACCTTGATAAAGTTTTGAAGAAGTTCTGAAAGTGCGTTATATCGACTAGAGGGGGTGAATAGGCGATTTTTATGAATTCTTCACTGAGGAATTTGTGGGCGAGGAAATTCCTTAGCGAAAAACTACTTGCAGCGGAATAAGTACTCAAAAGTATGCATAGCAGAACACAAGCATAGTCATCATGATGAAATGAAGACAAGCACAGAGTACAGAAAGCGTAAACACAGGATAACACAGGATGAAGACAAACAGACTGAGGAAATTGAGAAAGTCTTCAATCAAAGTCTTCAAACACAGATATGAACAAGCATACAACACAGTAATGAGGAAATAAAAGAGTTGAGGAAATAGAACCAGTAAGCTTGGTGAAGACAATGATTTGGTAGACCAGTTCCAACTGCTGTCTCAGTTGTACGTCTGGTTGGAGCGGCTAGGTATTTAAACCCGAGGACACACAGTCCTCACCGTATTCTCCTTGAGCTAAGGTCACACAGACCTCGCCCAATCACTCGTGGTAAGTCTTCAGGTGACTTCCAAACCTTCACAAACTCGGTCACTCGGCGATCCACAATTTCCTCTTGGATGCTCTAGACCATGACGCCTAACTGTCTGGAAGAAGCACAGTCTTCAAAGGTAACAAGCGTCGGGTCCATGCAGGATCAATCTCTTCAGTGATGCTCAATCACTTGGGGTTTGTAGGTGTTTGGGTTTGGGTTTTCCTCACTTGATGATTTTCGCTCAAAGTCCTCGGAGGATGGGATGCTCTCAATTGACAAGTGTCAGTTTCTCTCGGAGCAGCCAACCAGCTAGTGGTTGTAGGGGGCGGCTATTTATAGCCTAGGGAGCAGCCCGTCATGATAAGACATAAATGCCCTTCAATGATATGACCGTTAGGTGGGTAGATACTTTGGGACAGCTGGCGCATAGCACAGCAACGGTCGGAAATTTGAGTATCAAATTCCTTAGGGCTATCATGTTCCTCACTGTGTAGGCAATCCGCACTGGCGAATTCCTAACTCCTCAGTCAGAACAAATTCCTCAGAGACCAGAAGAACTTCGTCTCTGTCACTGAAGAACATGACTGAACTGTATGAGATTTCCAATGGCTTCACTCGAAGGGATTGGTAGGTGTAGGATTTTGAGTTGAGCATCACATGGAAATTTTTCCTTAGTATTTCCTCGACCCCCTTTAACAGTACGGTGTTTCCTATGACTCAAGAAAGAGAAAATGAAACTACGAAAACAAAAGTCTTCACGCTTCATGTTCCTCAAATGAATACCAAGTCTTCAAAGGTCACACCAATTTCTTCACTTTCAAAGTCTTCAGAAAGTCTTCAGAAATCCACAGTCTTCAGCCGAAGAACTTCATTTTTAGGGGTCGACTTTCACTGTAAATATCAAACTCCTCATAGACTTATAGACCTGTGTACACTCATAAACACATTAGTCCCTTAACCTATAAGTCTTCAATACACCAAAATCACTAAGGGGCACTAGATGCACTTACAATCTCCCACTTTTTGGTGATTGATGACAATATAGGTTAAGTTTTCAACGGGGATAAATATATGAAGTGTAAATACTGGTATTGAGGAATTTGATTGCAAGATATAGAAGAACTCCCCTGAAGATGTGCATAGTGAGGAATTTGCTTTTGAAGCAATGCACACTTGAAGAGTTGAATCATGGAGATCTCCCCCTATATCTTGTAATTCATACACGCATTTGACATAATATATGAAGAATTTGAAATGCATGATGAAATATGGTGACTGATGTAATTCAGCATGCGTGCAATAACATTAACGAGGAATAAGCATGCAGAAGAAACAGCAAAAGTATCAGGCCACCATAGAGTTTAAGTTTACAACTCGATCCAACAAAGTCATCAGAAGAACGAGAGTTGTAACTTTAGAAAAAAAGCCCATATAAGATAGACCCGCTTGAAGACTAACTCAAATTTCTCCCCCTTTGTCATCGAATGACCAAAAGGGTCAAAAATGAGGACTAACGCCCCTGAAGAATATCAAGGTGATGAAGGAGCGTCAGCGTTGTTGGGGTCGTTTGTTGTAGTAGGGCCTGCCGCAGTGTCGTCCAAGTCTTCATGTTCATCAGTGTCACGGGATGAAGAATAGGAGCTGGCCACCAAGGAAGGAACCTTGACCTTCTTGTACTTCTTCGGAGGAGGTGCAGCCCAGTCAAAATCTTCCTTGAGACCCACGTTCTTCAGATCTTCTTCACCATATATGTGCGACAGAACAGCCCAGGTGCGGTTGAGGATTTCATGAAGGTAGTAGTGGTTTTTTTCACTGCATTGTGGGTAGCAGTCATGTTGTGAAGAATTGAACCAAACTGACGCTTACCCATTTATGATTGCGATCAACCTTCTGGTGAAGACTGAGGAGAAGCTCACGGTCAGTCATCACCCTGGGAGCTGTGCCTTGAGGATTTTGCTTGGGTGCGTTGGCGGCAGAGTCATGGGTGGCAGAGTCATCATTGGTGGAGTAGGATGCAGCCTTGCGAAATTGACCATCCAATGGACGAATGCCTTCATCAATAACAGCAGTAGCCTTGCCCTTTTCATCAGCTGAGGAAAATGTCCGTTTGAGGACTTCAATCGGGGGCAAGTAGCTACAATGATTCAGTGTATCAGCTTTGTAGTTGAGTGAAGACCTTGTTCTGATGAATCTCATAATCCACAGTGCATAAGGCTTCAACTCAAATGGTGACATTGCGACATTGGCCAGAGTCCTCATGAAGAAATCATGGAAGTTGACGGGAACGCCATGAATGATATTGAAAAGCAGATTCTTCATGATGCCAACGACTTCTTCATCCGAGTCGTGGCCCTTGATAGGACTCAATGTCTTCGTCAGAATGCGATAGACAGTCCGAGGCACATATAACAATTCCTTCACAAGGAATTTTGTTCTTGGGGCCTGACCTGGCTTCAATGGCTTCATCAGCACTTGCATATAGTGATCTGTAAGCTCAGGTTCATTGTAGATGCAACAAGCACCTTCAAGGGGAGGACTGAGAGGCAAAGCATGAAGCAATTCAGTAGTTGGTGCCTTGTAGTGAGTATTTTCAGACATCCAGTCCAGCACCCATGAATTCACATCTTCAGTCTCCAGTGATATGCAGAGTTGCATAAAACTGAAGAATGAGTTCTTCATTCCAATCACATATGTCAGTGCAGAAATTTAACAGTCCAGCGTCGTAGAGAACACTGAGGACTGGCCCGAAGCACGGCAGAGATTCCATATCCATGTGAGGAATGTGCTCATGATCGAAGACTTTGTCTTTGTTGAACAGCACTGAGGAATAAAAATTTGCCTGGCTGGCAGTCCAGAAACGCCTCTTCCTTATGCGAGCAGAGTCATAAGGGTTGTAATCAGTGAAGAATACGTGCTCGCCGAAGAAATCATCAGCCTTGAATTTTTGCTTCCTTGAGAATGGATCCTTTGGCTTGGGCAGAGGAGTGTTAGTCGATTGCATGATGACCTCGGGAATCGCAATCTCAGGTTCTTCAGGCTGAGGAATTTCTGGTTCCTCTTCAGTGGCAGCCTGGTTCTTCAAATCTTCATTTTCATTTTCTTCAGCACTAGCGGCTGGAATGTCTTCATGATCTTCATCAGATCCCATTTGAACTGTAGTGGCTGGGGACTGAGGAATTTGCTGCAGTGGAGTGAAGAGTGGAGAATTGGGGTGCTGACTTTCCCAAAAGTCACCATTCATCACTGGTGTGGTACAACCAATGTCCACATCTTCATCTTCAATTTCTTCAATGCCAGCCTCTTCAGCAGTAAACTGAGGCATAGGCGAGGAAACTGTGGGGGTTGAAGGGATTTTATCCACTTCAATTTCTTCATCCATCTGCTCTGACAAAGCAGCAGAAGGATTTTCTTCATCAGATCCACTAGGGATCACATATTCTTCATCAAAAGGGATTATTTCCTTTGATGGCATGGAGGAAACTGGAACAGCATCAATTGGATTAGCAAATGAGCTTGTCAATTTCTTCATCTTCTTTGGTGCTGAAGAATCTGAAGGAGCTGATGCTTTCCTTTTCTTCACTGCTGCACGCTCTGCAGCCTTGGTCTTCTTCACATCTGATGCAGATGGAAGAACTGGAGTTGGGGTAGGCACAGGAGGAGCAGAGGAATGTGGTTGATTTTCTTCAGGCACAACTGATGCAGTTGCCCTGACCTCTTTATTTTCTTCAGGCGCACCACTAGTGGGTGCTCTGGCAATTTCTTCAGCGGCTGGAATGCAGTCATCAGCCCTAGAACTCACATTTTCTTCAGCAGCCTGAAAATCATCAGCGGTGCTGGCATGTTCTTCAGTTGGCTGAGCAGATGCTTCAGCCTGAGTAATTTCTTGTTGCGGTGGGACTGCAACATTTGAGGTGAACATCTTAGTCAGTTTAACAAACCTGACCTTGGCTCCTTTCCAATCAGCATAGTAAGCATTGAAATCATCATTGAGGACTTTGATTTCAGACTGGATCTTCACAAGTTCATCAGTTGTCATAGAGACAATGTTGTTCTTCAGGAATTTCTCCTTCCTGTACTGCGCTTTCTTGAGCTGCCTGGCCTTCTCAAATTTCCATTTCTCTTCTTGGATGAAGGCAGTCAGCATATGACTTTGACCAGGAGTCAGCTTGAAGTTAGGCATAGGAGTGTTTGGGTCCTTGTGCCAGAGATCAATGTAATCGAGGATCAACTTTGGATCCAAAAGTAGAGGCACATTTGTGCCCTTGGCTCTAGCAGCCCTAACTTGCCTGTCTCTGATGATTTCAGCAAGTTCTTCATCATCAGTTTCGTCTTCTTCAGACGGTACTTGGAAGGCGACCTGCTTCTTATGGGGACTTGGGCGAGAGCCTCGTCCAGCAGTGGTCTTTGTCTTCAGCAGAGAGGGCCATGTTGAAGAATTTGGTGAAGCTGAGGAACTAGCTGAAGCTCCTGAGGCAATAGAGATGCATGTAGTCCTTTGGCACGTGGCGAGATGCACAGGTGCTGAGGATTTTTTCGGAGCAGCTGAGGACTTTGGAGGAGCAGGAGCGGCATGAGGAATTGGCCGTGAGGGCTTAGCTGAGGAAATTGGCCGTGAGGGCATTGAAGAAGAGGCACTTGGCTTGTGCGCAGGCTTCTTTGCCATGGATTTCTTCGGCCTTACAGAGGCCTCAGCAGCAGCAGCAGTAGAGTCTTCGTTGAATTTCTTCACTGCTTGCTTAGCCTATTTGGCCAACTTGGCCTGGCGCTTGGCCCATTCTTCAGGAAAATCCTCACCGCGCTTGGTGCTAGTGGGATCTGCTTCTTGGCCAGGTGCCAATGGTGGTCTTGAGCATGCAGGAGTAACAGCGAATTTCTTCATGTATTTTGGAGTCACATACCTGTACTCCCTCCACTCTTTTGCCCATCTCCTCTCTATCCGCTGAATGCGCACCTTGCGCTGATTTTTATCTTCCTCAGGGGGTGTGCAGTACCCAGCATAAATGTCCTCAGGGATTTCAAAGGCAGTATTGATTTCAGGCCTCTTTCCTCCTTTCTGTGGCTTCTTTCCATTAGCCATTTTCTTCAATTGAGGAACTTGAACAATTGAACTCTCTGAAGAAGTATGCAACTTTTCTTCAAGGAACGCTGCAAATGAGTTAAGTTGATGAGAACCTAGTGATTCAGCAGTGGACATGAGTACATGTGAACAGAGTATCGTTGCGAGGAATTTGGAGAGGTCATATGCGTTCTCAGAAGGTTTTTCAAAAAGAACAAGTTTGAGGAATTTGACCAGATGAGTCTTGAAGAATTTCACTAAGCGTTCTTTTTCTTAGGTTCTAGAGTTGTATAGATCGAAGATCCACACAATTGAGGAATCTTGAAGAAAAATGATGCTTAGAGAAACAAATCAAGAATAGATGACATGTGAGGTGTTCAATGTGTGAAAAATTTGAGGAATAAACACCTTTGAAGATTTTGCAGGAATCATTTGAATCAAAGAGGGCAGTAAAAGTAACTTTTAATTACCCTGGCGAAGAACACGATGAACTGTGAGGTGGAGAAGTGAAGTTCGTCTGTGCAGATCTTCCACGCCCTAACTCGGCGGAGGAAGATGGCTACGGCGGCGGCGGAGTGAAGATCTCCGCGGCCGGCGCGAGTACGGCGGCGACGAGGTCGAGGCAGTGAAGCTCTTCCTCACCGACGACGATGAAGTAGCGGCGGCGCTAGGGTTTGAGAAGCTCGAGCAGGAGAGAGGTCGAGCGGAGTAAAGGAAGTGAGGAAGGGAAGAGGGTGTATTTATAGCCATGGTGAAAAACTGTTCGCCCGAAGAAATTGGACGAACGTGCCCCTGACCCTTCTCATTCGCTTGACATGTGTCACCCACGTACTGAGAAGTGGAGATCGTGTTAGATCGTGGGTGAATAGATAAGTATTTCGTGGGATGCGGAACGCTTTGAGCGGCAAAGCCGAAAATTTGGATAAGATAAGTTTTAACGTTCCGTTCGCAAATTCTTCAGCTGACACGGACACAGTGAAGATTTTGAACGGGTTTCAAATAGAACGCACATGAAGAATTTGTGAATAGATTGGGTTGAGTATAGCATAGAGGGGGAAGGGTCCGATCACATTCACATAGCAGAAAAACCAACTTGAAGAATTAGCCATAAGTGAATGATGTAGAGGACATAAACTCATATATATATATATATATATTGCCAATGAATAAAAACGGCGGAGAAGGTGAAGACAATGCAAAGTTGAAGAATATGAACAACTGAGAAATTTCAAAACTTAGGAAAAACTCAAATTGAAGATTTTCAACTTTTGTGGTGGCGTGACCCACCGTATAAGAATGATGATTTCAGACACCACGTACAATTGTCGTAGGGTTATGAGAATCAAATTCTTCATTAATTTCTTCACACTTAGAGTGTTATTCTTCATTGATTGAAGAAAAACGTTTCTTCATGTGTTGCAGATCTAAGTCATCAATTTTGCATAAATGTTAGGATGAGTGTCCTTTTCAAAGAACATTCGAAGATTCTAGGATATTTAGCTCACACCGCAACTTGCTAAATCTCTTCTCATCCAAGGGCTTTGTGAAGATATCGGCTAGCTGTTCTTCAGTCTTCACATGCTCAATAGAAATGTCACCCTTCAACACATGATCGCGAAGAAAATGATGACGAATCTGAATGTGCTTTGTCTTCGAGTGCTGAACTGGGTTGTGAGCAATCTTGATGGCACTCTCATTGTCACAGAAGAGAGGCACATTCTTCACGTTGACGTTGTAGTCCTTGAGAGTTTGCTTCATCCACAGCAATTGAGCACAGCAAGAACCAGCAGCAATGTACTCAGCTTCAGCAGTAGACAGTGATACACAGTTCTGTTTCTTCGAGGACCAACAGACCAAAGATCGTCCGAGGAAATGACATGTACCAGATGTTGACTTGCGGTCCACACGATCACCAGCATAGTCTGAGTCAGAATATCCAATGAGATCAAAAGCCGAGCCCTTGGGGTACCATAATCCTAGTGTTGGTGTGTGAGCTAGATATCGAAGAATATGCTTCATAGCCTTATGGTGTGATTCCTTCGGTGTAGCTTGAAATCGGGCACACATGCAAACACTAAGCATAATATCTGGCCTAGATGCACATAAATACAATAAAGAACCAATCATGGAGCGGTATACCTTTTGATCGAAGTCAGTACCATTTTCACCAGTGCACAGACGGCCATTTGTGGGCATCGGAATTTTGACGCCTTTGCAATCTTGCATGCCGAATTTCCTCAGTACATCCTTGAGGTATTTCTCCTGAGATATGAATATGCCATTGCTCTGTTGACAAATTTGAAGACCTAAGAAGAATTTCAACTCTCCCATCATAGACATTTGATATTCTTCACTCATCATATAGGCAAATTCATCACTATAACGTTGGTCAGTACAGCCAAAGATAATATCATCAACATATATTTGGCACACAAACAATTCACCATCATAAGATTTAGTGAAAAGAGTAGGGTCGAGTGAACCGGGTTTGAAGCCTTTCTTCATGAGGAATTCCTTCAAGGTATCATACCACGCCCGAGGGGCCTGCTTGAGGCCATAGAGGGCCTTATTGAGTCTGAAGACTTTGTCAGGATGCTTAGGATCTTCAAAACCTGGGGGTTGAGCAACATATACTTCTTCCTCAAGCTTACCATTGAGGAATGCACTTTTCACATCCATTTGATATAAAGTGATATCATGATGGTTAGCATAAGCAAGTAATATGCGAATAGCCTCAAGTCTAGCAACAGGTGCAAAAGTTTCATCGAAATCAATTCCTTCAACCTGTGTGTAGCCTTGAGCTACAAGCCGTGCCTTATTCCTCACCACAAGGCCATTTTCATCTTGCTTGTTGCGGTAGATACACTTTGTGCCAATGATATTGTGCTTGCGAGGATCTGAACGTGTAACCAGTTCCTAGACGTTGTTGAGCTCGAATTGATGTAATTCTTCTTGCATGGCCTGAATCCACTCAGGCTCCAGAAATGCTTCATCTACCTTAGTGGGCTCTGTGATAGAGACAAAAGCATAGTGCCCACAAAAGTTAGATAAATGTGAAGCTTTTGAGCGTGTGAGAGGACCTGGTGCTTCAATGTCATCGATGATCTTTTCAACTTGCACTTCTTTTGCAACGCGAGGATGAGTAGGTTGTCGTTGAGAAATTTGATCAGCATTTTCTTCAGCACCATTTTCTTCAGCATTTTCTTCAGGTGCATTAGCTCGACGTTCTTCACGTTCTGGAATGAATTCTTCAGCAGATTCTTCGGTAGGAATGACATCCTCAGTAGCCTTGAACTTGATAGTTTCCTCGGGTGTTGGTTCATCTATCACAGAGGGTAGGTGCTCTCTTTGCGAGCCATTAGTTTCATCAAACCGCACATCTACAGTTTCAACAACCTTGTGAAGAACGTTGTTGAAGACTCTGTAGGTGTGCGAGTCCTTTCCGTAACCAAGCATAAAACCTTCATGTGCTTTCGGTGCAAATTTAGCATTGTGATGAGGATCTCTAATCCAACATTTAGCACCGAAGACTTTGAAATAACTCACATTGGGTTTCTTGTCAGTGAGAAGTTCATAGGCAGTCTTCTTGAAGAATTTGTGAAGATATACCCTGTTGATGATGTGGCAAGAAGTATAAATTGCCTCAATCCAGAAGTGACGAGGCGTCTTGTACTCATCAAGCATAGTGCGAGCCATCTCAACAAGAGTTCTATTCTTGCGCTCCACGACGCCATTTTGCTGAGGAGTGTAAGGAGCAGATAACTCATGAGTAATACCAAGTTCATCAAGATAGTCATCAAGACCAGAATTCTTGAACTCAGTTCCATTGTCACTTCTGATGTGCTTGATCTTCACACCAAGGTTGGTTGAAGCCCTCGAGGAAAATCGTTTGAAGACTTCCTGCACTTCATGTTTGTAAGTAACAATGTGTACCCATGTGTATCGAGAGTAATCATCAACAATAACAAAGCCATAGAGAGATGCATCATTTGTGACAGCTGAGTAATGGTTAGGACCAAAGAGGTCCATGTGAAGCAATTCGAATGGTCGAGTAGTGGTCATGATAGTCTTCGTTGGATGCTTAGCCTTGGTCATCTTTCCAGCTTCACAAGCTCCACACAAGTGATCCTTGAGGAATTTGACATTCTCAATGCCAATGACATGCTTCTTCTTCGCAAGCGTGTGCAAATTCCTCATGCCTGCATGACCAAGTCGTCGATGCCATAGCCAACCTTCTGAAGCTTTTGCAAGTAGGCACACGGCTGGTTGCGGTCCTGTAGAGAAATCAACAATATACAAGTCTCCTCTCCTAAAGCCTTCGAAGACTTTGGAATTGTCAGCTTCCATAACCACAACACAACGATACTTGCCAAAGACAACTACCATATCAAGATCACAAAGCATTGAGACAGACATGAGGTTGTATCCTAAGGACTCGACAAGCATGACTTTGTCCATGTGTCGATCCTTTGTGATCGCAACCTTACCTAGACCCAATACCTGACTTTTGCCTTTGTCAGCGAAGATGATATGCTTCAGATGCGATGGTGATAAGGGTGCATCCATCAATAGATTCTTGTCACCAGTCATGTGATTAGTACATCCACTATCGAGGACCCACTCAGTGGCTTTGGGTTGATCATCCTGCAGATGAATTAGTGCAGCTTACGAACTTCATATACTTCATCAGTGAAGAATATGACATCACAATTCATCAGACGAATTTCATCAAGCAATGCAACAGTTAAAACAGTATGAGGACGTGAGAAATGAAAGTTCATTTCTTCATGATTAGCCTGCGTCCTTTCAGGCACTCTTCAGGTCTCCAGCAAATTCTTCAGACGTTCAAGCACGTCTGGAGACCTGACCCCGCAGAAGAGATTAGTTCTTTTTCTTCACCACCCACATCTAAAGGGGTGGCAAAGAGTTCATCACTCTGCGAGCTCCATACGAGAAAGGTGGCATAGAAGCCAATCCATTTTGTTTCACATAAAAGAAGTTAGGGTAAGCATATGAATAAGCAGAGAAATTCTTCGAGGACTTATGAACATAATGATTAGAAGAATAATGCTCATATTCATAGCCCTTGGCTCTTCCCTGCGAAACAGAGTTGTTAGCACGATGATGTTCATATGAGGACTTTGATCCTTTTGAGGAATTTGATCCATGTGAGGAATTTGGTCCGTATGAGGACTTGGATCCATATGAAGAATTTGATCTGGGGTTCCTATTCTTCACAGGTGGTGTCATGAGGAAATTCACCTGAAGACTTTCAAGGCACCTTTTGGGAACCCAGATTTTCTTCATAGGAGAACCGTTCGTGAAGTTAGTGCCAACATATCTAGCAAATACTTCACCATTCTGATTTTTGAACAGTTTATAGTTGGAGTCAAATGACTCATCAGAAGAATGAGAAGATTCACATGTGAAGCCAGATAAATTAGACGGATCAACTGGAGGTCCCTTTGCAGCAACCCATGAGGTTTTGGGGTACTGCTCAGGCTTCCAATATGTACCATCAGCATTGAGTTTCCTCTCAAAGGCAATACCCTCTTTCCTAGGGTTCCTGTTGAGGATCTGCTTTTTAAGCACATCATAAAGAGTCTAATGCCCTTTGAGGCTTTTGTACATGCCTGTCATGTACAATTCCTTCAGCCCTGCATCGTCAGTGATACTAGCAATGTCCTCAGATGAGGAATTAGTGATAGCAGAGATAGTTGAGGAATTTGTAGCATTAGAAGCATTTGAACATTCAGGTGAAGAATTAGCAGATTCACGTTCAATGCATTTCAAACATGGAGGAACAAATTCTTCCTGAGTAGCGCTGATTTGTTGAGCAAGTAATGAATTGCGCCCCTTCTGAAGATCTTCATAACTCACTCTTAGCTTCTCAAGATCTTGCTTTCTTTGAAGAAATTCATAAGAAAGCTTCTCATGATCAGACAAGAGAGTGTTATGATGACCTTGAAGGTTGTCAAACCTAGTCTGAAGTCTCTGAAGATTTTCAGTCAAGGTTTTAGTGCGATCCATTTCTTCACCCAACATATCATCACTTTTGTCTAGCATGTTTTGAACCTTTTCAAAAGCCCTTTGTTGTTTCACAGCAATCTTAGCGAGTTTAGAATAGCTGGGCTTAAGGTTTTCATCAGACTCATTCTCACTTGATTCAGAGGAGGCATATTTGAGTACCTTGGCACGCTTTGCCATGAAGCAATAGGTGGGAGCATAGTCATCATTGCCTTCATCAGCCTTGTTGGTGAGGTCATTTTCTTCAGTGTTGAAGATAGACTTGCTGACGAATGCAGTAGCGAGGGCTAGGCTCGCCACACCGGATTCGGAATCCTCAGATGCCTCCTCTTCCTCATTTTCTTCAGATTCAGCCTCAGAGTCCATTTCCTTGCCAATGAATGCCCGAGCCTTCTTGGAGCTGCTCTTCTTGTGAGATGAAGACTTTGAGGATTTTGATGATGAAGATTTTGAGGATTTCTTCTTTTTCTTCGCATCATCAGAACTGTAATCCTTGTATTTCTTCTTCTTTGATTCCTTTTCCCACTGAGGACAATCTTGAATGTAGTGTCCGGGTTTCTTGCATTTGTGACAAAGCCTCTTCTTATAGTCACTGGATGAGGAATCATTGCTCCTTGAGGGTCTTCCAAAGCGACCACGTCTTGAGAACTTCTGGAATTTCTTCACGAGCAGTGCTAGATCATGGCTCAGTTCTTCAGGATCACCAAGGCTGCTGTCAGAGTCTTCATCTTCAAACTCAGAAACTGCCTTGGCCTTCAGTGCACGTGATCTGCCATAGCTCGAGCCATAGAGATCTCTCTTTTTAGCAAGCTGGAACTCATGAGTATTTAGCCTCTCGAGGATATCAGCGGGATCAAGTGACTTGTAATCAGCACGCTCTTGTATCATCAATGCCAGAGTATCAAATGAGGAATCAAGCGATCTCAGCAGTTTCTTCACGACCTCGTGGTCGGTGATGTCAGTGGCACCGAGCGCTTGAAGCTCGTTTGAGATGTCAGTGAGGCGATCGAAGGTTTGTTGAACATTTTCATTGTCGAGTCTTTTGAAGCGGTTGAAGAGATTGCGAAGAACATCAACTCGAGAGTCACGCTGTGTTGAGACTCCTTCACTTACTTTGGACAGCCTATCCCAGATAAGCTTAGCAGTTTCCAAAGCACTCACTCTTCCATATTGTCCTTTGCTCAGATAGCCACATATGATATTCTTCGCTTGAGAATCGAGTTGCTTGAATCTCTTCACATCGGTAGCGTTCAGTGAGGGTGAGACAGAGGGAACACCATTTTCCACAACGTACCAGAGATCGTTATCAATTGCCTCAAGATGCATTCGCATCTTATTCTTCCAGTAAGGGTAGTCCGTCCCATCGAAGGTAGGACACCCAGCAGAGATCTTGATCATACCTGCGGTCGACATAACTAAAACTCCAGGTGGTTAAACCAAAATCACACAGAACAAGGGAGTACCTTGCTCTGATACCAATTGAAAGTGCGTTATATCGACTAGAGGGGGGTGAATAGGCGATTTTTATGAATTCTTCACTGAGGAATTTGTGGGTGAGGAAATTCCTTAGCGAAGAACTACTTGCAGCGGAATAAGTACTCAAAAGTATGCATAGCGGAACACAAGCATAGTCATCATGATGAAATGAAGACAAGCACAGAGTACAAAAAGCGTAAACACAGGATAACACAGGATGAAGACAAACAGACTGAGGAAATTGAGAAAGTCTTCAATCAAAGTCTTCAAACACAGATATGAACAAGCATACAACACAGTAATGAGGAAATGAAAGAGTTGAGGAAATAGAACCAGTAAGCTTGGTGAAGACAACGATTTGGTAGACCAGTTCCAACAGATGTCTCAATTGTATGTCTGGTTGGAGCGGCTAGGCATTTAAACCCGAGGACACACAGTCCTCACCGTATTCTCCTTGAGCTAAGGTCACACAGACCTCGCCCAATCACTCGTGGTAAGTCTTCAGGTGACTTCCAAACCTTCACAAAATCGGTCACTCGGCGATCCACAATTTCCTCTTGGATGCTCTAGACCATGACGCCTAACCGTCTGGAAGAAGCACAGTCTTCAAAGGTAACAAGCGTCGGGTCCATGCAGGATCAATCTCTTCAGTGATGCTCAATCACTTGGGGTTTGTAGGTGTTTGGGTTTGGGTTTTCCTCACTTGATGATTTTCGCTCAAAGTCCTCGAAGGATGGGATGCTCTCAATTGACAAGTGTCAGTTTCTCTCGGAGCAGCCAACCAGCTAGTGGTTGTAGGGGGCGGCTATTTATAGCCTAGGGAGCAGCCCGTCATGATAAGACATAAATGCCCTTCAATGATATGACCGTTAGGTGGGTAGATACTTTGGGACAGCTGGCGCATAGCACAGCAACGGTCGGAAATTTGAGTATCAAATTCCTTAGGGCTATCATGTTCCTCACTGTGTAGGCAATCCGCACTGGCGAATTCCTAACTCCTCAGTCAGAACAAATTCCTCAGAGGCCAGAAGAACTTCGTCTCTGTCACTGAAGAATATGACTGAACTGTATGAGATTTCCAATGGCTTCACTCGAAGGGATTGGTAGGTGTAGGATTTTGAGTTGAGCATCACATGGAATTTCCTTAGTATTTCCTCGACCCCCTTTAACAGTACGGTGTTTCCTATGACTCAAGAAAGAGAAAATGAAACTACGAAAACAAAAGTCTTCATGCTTCATGTTCCTCAAATGAATACCAAGTCTTCAAAGGTCACACCAATTTCTTCACTTTCAAAGTATGTAGAAAGTCTTCAGAAATCCAAAGTCTTCAACCGAAGAACTTCATTTTTAGGGGTCGACTTTCACTGTAAATATCAAACTCCTCATAGACTTATAGACCTGTGTACACTCATAAACACATTAGTCCCTTAACCTATAAGTCTTCAATACACCAAAATCACTAAGGGGCACTAGATGCACTTACAAGTTCAAAATGGATCAGTCAAAGAAAGGGTTCTTGCCTGTGTTACAAGGTGTGAAGTTGAGTCAGACTCAATGCCCAACCACTGCAGAAGATAGAGAGAAAATGAAAGTCATTCCCTATGCCTCAGCCATAGGTTCTATCATGTATGCTATGCTGTGTACCAGACCTGATGTGTGCCTTGCCATAAGTTTGGCAGGGAGGTACCAAAGTAATCCAGGAGTGGATTACTGGACAGCGGTCAAGAACATCCTGAAGTACCTGAAAAGGACCAAGGATATGATTCTCGTTTATGGAGGTGATAAAGAGCTCGTCGTAAATGGTTACGTCGATGCTAGCTTTCACACTGATCCAGATGACTCTAAGTCATAAACCAGATACCTATTTATATTGAATGGTGGAGCTGTCAGTTGGTGCAATTCCAAACTGAGCATCATGGCGGGATCTATGTGTGAAGCGGAGTACATAGCTGCTTCGGAAGCAGCAAATGAAGGGGTCTGAATGAAGGAGTTCATATCCAATCTAGATGTAATACCTAGTGCATCAGGTCTAATGAAAATCTTTTGTCACAATACTGGAGCAATTGCCTTAGTGAAGGAATCCAGATTTCACAAAGAACCAAACACATCAAGAGACGCGTCAACTCCATCCGTGATCAAGTCAAGGAGGGAGACATAGAGATTTGCAAAATACATACGGATCTGAATGTAGCAGACCCATTGACTAAGCCTCTTCCACGAGCTAAACATGATCAACACCAAGACTCCATGGGTGTTAGAATCATTACAATGTAATCTAGATTATTGACTCTAGTGCAAGTGGGAGACTGAAGGAAATATGCCCTAGAGGCAATAATAAAGTTGTTACTTTATGTTTCCTTATTCATGATAAATGTTTATTATTCATGCTAGAATTGTATTGATCGGAAACCTAAATACATGTGTGAATACATAGACAAACATTGTGTCCCTAGTGAGCCTCTACTTGACTAGCCCGTTGATCAAAGATGGTTAAGGTTTCCTAACCATGGACATGAGTTATCATTTTATAATGGGATCACATCATTAGGAGAATGATGTGATGGACAAGACCCATCCGTTAGCTTAGCATATTGATCGTTCAGTTTTATTGTTGTTGCTTTCTTCATGTCAAATACATATTCCTTCGACTATGAGATTATGCATCTCCCGGATACCAGAGGAATGCCTTGTGTGCTATCAAACATCACAACGTAACTGGGTGATTATAGATATGCTCTACAGGTATCTCTGAAGGTGTGTGTTGAGTTGGCATAGATCGAGATTAGGATTTGTCACTCCGAGTATCGGAGAGGTATCTCTGGGCCCTCTTGATAATACACATCATAAAGAAGCCTTGCAAGCAAAGTAACTAATGAGTTAGTTGCAGAATGATGTATTACAGAACGAGTAAAGAGACTTGCCAGTAACGAGATTGAACTAGGTATGAAGATACCAACGATCGAATCTCGGACAAGTAACATACCGATGGACAAAGTGAATTACGTATGCTGTCATAAGATTCGACCGATAAAGATCTTCGTAGAATATGTAGGAGCCAATATGGACATCCAGGTTCCGCTATTGGTTATTAACCAGAGAGGTGTCTCGGTCATGTCTACATAGTTCTCTAACCCGTAGGGTCCGCACGCTTAACGTTCGTTGACGATACAGTATTATATGAGTTATGTATGTTGGTGACCGAATGTTGTTCGGTGTTCCGGATGAGATCACGGACATGACGAGGAGTTCCGTAATGGTCCGGAGGTAAAGATTAATATATGGGACAATAGTGTTTGGTCTCCGGAAAGGTTCCGGAATTCACCGGAAGGGGTTTCAGATGTTTCCCGAAATGTTTGGGCACGAGAACACTTTATTTGGGCCAAGGGTAAAGCTCACGAGGGTTTTGGAAAGTGCAAAAGGAAGTTTTGCAGAGGCCAGAGGCCACCCTGGCGTCTGGGGGGGGGGGGTAGACGCCGGGAACCCTAGTGTCTAGCCCTAGAGTCCGAGAAGGACTCTTGCCTTTCGGGCAAAACCGACTTTGAGGAGGCTTTTACTCCAATTTTCGATCCCATGGCTCAACATATAAATAGAGAAGCAGGGCTACCCCAAGACATCAAGAATCACCAAGCCGTGTGCCAACAACCCCGTTGTAAGGACATATTTATCCCTTAGTTCTTTTGGTGATTGATGACAATGCTTTTGCGGACTAATCGTGTGCATTGAGTATTTCAGATATATCATGACTAGGCACACAGATGATTTGGTGCCCCTCGAAGACTATTGAAGATGGTGTTTCTCTATGTTTCTTTTCGGTGGATTTGAGTCATAGGAAAGCCGTACTATTAAGAGGGGGTCCGCTTTGGAAAGGTTTGGGTGGAATCATCACGTACACGTCTACTCTTTTTGCACCACGTTTCCTTTGGCACTTTGGAGCATCCTCCGTCTTTTCTCGTCTATGCAAATTGTCATGATTGCTGAACTTGGGCACGCGGTAGTACTGCTCCTAGGAGCGGTAGTACCGCAGGCCCTTGCGGTAGTACTGGCCCCTGGCGCGGTAGTACCGCAAGCGCCCACGGCCGTACCGCTCCTTTGGAGCAGTAGTACTGTGGCCCCATGCCAGGCGCTGCTGCGGTTGCAGTAGTAGGGGCGGATGTAATTTTTTACATCCGCGCCCTACGCGGTAGTACCGCGCCCGGTGCGCGATAGTACCGTGCGTTCGGGCCTGGCTCAGCAGCATGCGCGGCAGTAGGAGCGGATGTAATTTTTTACATCCGCACCCCGCGCGGTAGTACCGCTCCTGGCTTGCAGTACTACCGTGTCGGATTTTTTCATGGTCCCAACTCAGCGGAAGTTGCCACGGATGTATTTTTATATGTCCGTGCGTTCCCAATATCCAGTCTATCCCTGCCTTGCGGTAGTACCGCAAGGGGGAGCACCGCCCTCTGCTTCATTGCATCTGAGCTGTTCTGGTTTCTGCTGCACAGGCAGTAGTACCACGGGGCCCTACGGTAGTACCGCGTGCCCTTGCAGTAGTACCGCGTCCCTGGCGCGGTAGTACTGTGCTACGCAGGCTGGGTTGGTGGATAACGGTTGGATTTGTTCTTCCACTATATAAGGGGTGTCTTCTTCTCCGAGTTGACCACCTCTTCCATCCCTAAGCTCCATTGTTGCTCCAAGCTCCATTTTCACCCGATCTCTCTCCCTCACCAATCAAACTTGTTGATTTTCTAGGGATTAGTTGAGAAGGCCCCGATCTACACTTCCACCAAGAGAAATTTGATTCCCCCCACTAATCCCTTGCGGATCTTGTTACTCTTGGGTGTTTGAGCACCCTAGACGGTTGAGGTCACCGCGGAGCCATATTCCATTGTGGTGAAGCTTCGTGGTGTCGTTGGGAGCCTCCAATTAAGTTGTGGAGATTGCCCCAAACCTTGTTTAATTATAAAGGTCCGGTCACCGCCTCCAAGGGCACCAATAGTGGAATAACGGCATCTTGCATTGTGTGAGGGCGTGAGGAGAATACGGTGGCCCTAGTGGCTTCTTGGGGAGCATTGTGCCTCCACACCGCTCCAACGGAGACGTACTTCCCTCAAAAGGAACTTCGGTAACACATCCTAGTCTTCATCGGCTCCACTCTTGGTTATCTCGTGCCTTTACTTGTGCAAGCTTATTTGTGTTATATCCCTTGCTTTCTTGTGTGCTTGTTGTTGTTGCATCATATGGGTTGCACACCTAGTTGCATATCTAGACAACCTACTTTGATGCAAAGTTTAAATTGGTAAAGAAAAGCTAAAAATTGTTAGTTCCTATTCACCCCCCCTCTAGTCAACTATATCGATCCTTTCAATTGGTATCAGAGCCTCGTCTCTTTATTAAGGACTTTGCCGTCCGAAGAGTATGGTTGACACCATAGACGGTGTGGAGGAGCACTCCGGTGTGAATCCGGTCTCGTCTATGGCCGATGGGGGAACCGCGGTCTCGTGAGGAATTCAATGTGGCTTTGGACACATTGAAAACCTCCATGACGACCGAGGTTGAAAGCATGTTTAATAAATTCTTAGAAGGGCTTAAATTATCTACCGCACCGTTAAAAGTGGGTGAACCCACTAACAAGGTGACGGATGCTAACTCCGACAAGGGGGAAGCTACTAGTGAAAAGGCTCCGTCTTCTAGTGGTAAAAATGGGACCGGAATCTTTGCCCATGTGGAACCTCCGCTTCTTTATGGTGGACCGATCTCTTCCACTCATTTAAATCATGCCGGTCCTCCTCCTAAGATTGTGAAAAATGAGGACTTTGATTCTTGGGTTTATCGCTTTAAGCGTCATTTAAACCATGTTAACACTAATCTTTGGAGAATCATTGAAGAAGGTTTTTATGCGCTCTGTTGGAAATATGCCCTAGAGGCAATAATAAAATGTTATTATTGTATTTCCTTGTTCATGATAATTGTCTATTGTTCATGCTATAATTGTATTAACTGGAAACCGTAATACATGTGTGAATACATAGACCACAACATGTCCCTAGTAAGCCCCTAGTTGAGTAGCTCGTTGATCAATAGATGGTTATGGTTTCCTGACCATGGACATTGGATGTCATTGATAATGGGATCACATCATTAGGAGAATGATGTGATGGAAAGGACCCAATCCTAAGCATAGCACAAGATCGTGTAGTTCGTTTGCTAAGAGCTTTTCTAATGTCAAGTATCGTTTCCTTAGACCATGAGATTGTGCAACTCCCAGATACCGTAGGAATGCTTTGGGTGTACCAAACGTCACAACGTAACTGGGTGGCTATAAAGGTGCACTACAGGTATCTCCGAAAGTGTCTGTTGGGTTGGCACGAATCGAGACTGGGATTTGTCACTCCGTATGACGGAGAGGTATCTCTGGGCCCACTCGGTAATGCATCATCATAATGAGCTCAATGTGACTAAGGAGTTAGTCACGGGATCATGCGTTACGGAATGAGTAAAGAGACTTGTCGGTAACGAGATTGAACAAGGTATAGGGATACCGACGATCGAATCTTGGGCAAGTAACATACCGATTGACAAAGGGAATTGTATACGGGATTGATTGAATCCCCGACATCGTGGTTCATCCAATGAGATCATCGTGGAACATGTGGGAGCCAACATGGGTATCCAGATCCCGCTGTTGGTTATTGGCCGGAGAACGTCTCGGTCATGTCTGCATGGTTCCCGAACCCGTAGGGTCTACACACTTAAGGTTCGATGACGCTAGGGTTATCGAGAATAGATGTACGTGGTTACCGAATGTTGTTCGAAGTCCCGGATGAGATCCCGGACGTCACGAGGAGTTCCGGATGAGATCCCGGAATGGTCCGGAGGTAAAGAATAATATATAGGAAATGAGGTTTTGGCCACCGGAAGAGTTTCGGGCGTCACCGGTAATGTACCGGGACCACCGGAGGGTTCCGGGGGTCCACCAGGAGGGGCCACCAACCCCGGAGGCCTGCGTGGGCTAAGTGTGAGAAGGGACCAGCCCCTAGGTGGGCTGGTGCGCCTCCCACAAGAGGCCCAAGGCACAGGGAAGGGGAAGGGGGAAAACCCTAGGCTCAGATGGGCCTAAGGCCCACCTAGGGTGCGCCCCCCTTCTCTCCCCCTCTGGCCACCCCTCAGATGCATCTAGGGCTGGCCGCCACCCCTAAGGGGGGAACCCTAGATGGGGGCGCAGCCCCTCCCCTTCCCCTATATATAGTGGGGGTTTTGGGGCTGCCATAGACATGAGTCTCCCTCTCTCTTGGCACAGCCCTACCCCTCTCCCTCCTCGTCTCTCGCAATGCTTGGCGAAGCCCTGCTGGAGTGCCACGCTCCTCCATCACCACCATGTCATTGTGCTGCTGCTGGACGGAGTCTTCCCCAACCTCTCCCTCTCTCCTTGCTGGATCAAGGCACGGGAGACGTCACCGGGCTGCATGTGTGTTGAACGCGGAGGCACCGTTGTTCGGTGCTTAGATCGGACTCGGCCGCGATCTGAATCGCTTCGTGTACGACTCCACCGACCGCGTTCTTGCAACGCTTCCGCGTCGCAATCTTCAAGGGTATGAAGATGCACTCCCCTCTCTCTCGTTGCTAGTTATTCCATAGATTGATCTTGGTGATGCGTAGAAAATTTTGCATTTCTGCTACGTTCCCCAATAGTGGCATCATGAGCTAGGTCTATGCGTAGATTCTATGCACGAGTAGAACACAAAGTAGTTGTGGGCGATGATTTGTTCAATTTGCTTACCGTTACTAGTCTTATCTTGATTCGGCGGCATTGTGGGATGAAGCGGCCCGGACCGACCTTACACGTACTCTTACGTGAGACAGGTTCCACCGACTGACATGCACTTGATGCATAAGGTGGCTAGCGGGTGTCTGTCTCTCCCACTTTAGTTGGATCAGATTCGATGAAAAGGGTCCTTGTGAAGGGTAAATAGCAATTGGCATATCACCATTGTGGCTTTTGCGTAGGTAAGAAACGTTCTTGCTAGAAACCCATAGCAGCCACGTAAAACATGCAACAACAATTAGAGGACGTCTAACTTGTTTTTGCAGGGTATGCTATGTGATGTGATATGGCCAAAATGATGTGATGAATGATATATGTGATGTATGAGATTGATCATGTTCTTGTAATAGGAATCACGACTTGCATGTCGATGAGTATGACAACCGGCAGGAGCCATAGGAGTTGTCTTAATTTATTGTATGACTTGCGTGTCAATGAAAACGCCATGTAATTACTTTACTTTATTGCTAACCGTTAGCCATAGTAGTAGAAGTAATAGTTGGCGAGACAACTTCATGAAGACACGATGATGGAGATCATGGTGTCATGCCGGTGACGAAGGTGATCATGCCGCGCCTCGAAGATGGAGATCAAAAGGCGCAAGATGATATTGGCCATATCATGTCACTTTATGATTTGCATGTGATGTTTGTCATGTTTACATCTTATTTGCTTAGAACAACGGTAGCATAAATAAGATGATCCCTCACTAAAATTTCAAGAGATGTGTTCCCCCTAACTGTGCACCGTTGCGAAGGTTCGTTGTTTCGAAGCACCACGTGATGATCGGGTGTGATAGATTCTA